>NW_027038797.1:0-38554 GCF_034236695.1 Oncorhynchus nerka
TAATAATAATAATAATAATATGTAATAATAATAATAATGTATGATAAATATGTAATAAAATATGTGAATATGTATGTAGTAATGGTATAATAGTAATAATATGTATATGTGTAATAATAATATGTGATAATAATAATAATATGTATATATGTAAATAATATGTACAATAATAATGTGAATATAGTGATAATAATAATAATAAAATATGAATAATAATAATAATAATAATAATATGTATAATAATAATAATAATAACGTAAATATTGTATAATAATGTAAATATGTATGTAATAATAATATGTATATGTAATGGCAGAATAATGTATGTATGTAATATGTATATTAATAGTAAATATGTAATATGTATGTATGTAATGTAATAATGTGTGTAGTAATATATGATATAATATGTATATAATAATAATATGTAATATGTAAATAATAATAATAATTGTGATAATATGTAATAGCGATAAATGATAATAATAATAATAAGCAAAAGGTGATGTATATGTCGCGAAAAAGTGATAATAATAATAATAGAAATTGATGTAATAATAATAATAATAGCGAAAGAGTATAATAATAATAATAATAATAAATATGGAATATATATATGTATGTATATAATATGTGATGGTAATATGTATGTTAATTAATATTAAGCGGTGATATTAATAATAGCTCTCTCTCTCTCTCTCTCTCTCTCTCTCCCTCTCTGTCTCCATATCTGTCTCTCCCTGCATATCTCTGTCTCTCCTGCATATCTCTCTCTCTCTCATCTGTCTCTCGCTCTCGCTCTCCTCTCTCTCTCTCTCACTCTTCGCATGCTGGGTGTTTTGGAGCTTGAGTGTTTGAGTGTGGGAAACTCTATCCTAACTAACTTTCTTGATTCTTTTCTTTACATGTTATTTTCTATGGTGGAGGGTTAATGCAATATTTGTTTTTAACGGTATCCAAAGTTTTTTTCAAAGTTAGGGTGGAAGGACAGAGTAACTTTCCGGGGGTGGAAGGTGTAGTGTGCGCAATGGCTTCTCAGCCTGGCGGAGAGGGGCTGTCGATCTGCAGCATGGATTCAGGTGTGTTCCTGAGAATGGAGTTAAGGTGGAGGAGGTTCTGCTCGCGGTCGGTGAACAGGTAGGAGCTGAGTTTATACATTCTGCTTCTAGAATGAACAAAGCTGTGGTTGTGTTCATGAAAAGGGCAAATTTGGTCGATAGGCTAATTGCTAGCGGAATGTTTGTGAGGGTGTGTTGGTGTCAACCACCTCTCTCTACCCCTTCAACAAGAGTTGTAATGGCAAATTTGCCTCCGTTTATTACGGACGATCAAATTAGGAAAGAGCTAAGTCGTTTTGGTAAGTTTGCTAGCGGTTTCCGTGTACTGTCAGCAGGTTTCAGGCAGATGCCGTTAAGCACGTTGTTTCGTTCAGGAGGCAAGTGTTTATGTTTCTGAAAACAATAATGAGCAACAGCTAAATGTGTTTCAAAGTGAGGCATGGGGAGGGGGCTCTGTGCAGGTTTTGCCAGCACAGATAGTCTACGGTGTTTTGAATGTGGGGATTTGGGCACAAAGGCTTTGCGTGCCCACATAAAGGCATAGACGGAGTGAGGGTGCAAGTGGGGAAATCGAGGTCAAATGCAGGGGTAAGGAGATGCAGACAGCAGAGGCTGGGCCTAGTCAGTCTAGAGATGGTGGTGTAGATGAGGCTGGGTCCATCAGGCTAGAGATGGTGGAGAAGCAGAGGCTGGGTCCTGAATCAGGCTGAGATGGTGGGGTAGCTGAGGCTGGGCCTAGAGATGCTATGGAGGGTGGTGCAGATGATGCTGGGCCTAGTCATGCTGGAGGGTGGTGTAGCTGAGGCTGGCCCTAGTCATGCTATGGAGGTGGTGTAGCTGAGGCTGGCCCTAAATCATGCTATGGAGGGTGGTGTAGCTGAGGCTGGCCTAGTCATGCTATAGAGGGTGGTGCAGATGATACTGCGTCTAGTCAGGTTATTCTAGTAGATGAGGAGTAGTATAGTGGGAAGTGTAAGAGATTAGGGGGGAGGAGGAGGGTGTCAGAGGAAAAGGAAAAAGGATGTGGATAAAGGTACCATGGAAATGTTGCCTGTTGCTGTGGGTGAGGCCCTAAACAGAGAGAAAGGGCAGGTGGTCAGGGTGGGAGATAGAGAAGAGGAGGAAAGTGAGTCTGAGGAAGAGGATGAGGAGTTATTTTTCAGACTCCTCTTCAATTGGCCCGGAGCTGACAGCCAGTCAACCAGAGGGTCTAAGTACGTTGAGAGAACTGACAAGGTTCCTGAATGAGACTAAGGGGAAAAGTTAATCTTGAGACTTTTTCCTGATCCTAAGATTTGCAAGATCAGTACAACATGCTATGAGAAATGAGGGGCATGGTGTCCTCTCACCCAGGAAACGGTTTAGGTTGAGGAAGTGGGTCACAACAGTGCGTAAAGGTTTACCTTCAGACACTGTTTAAATGTTTAATTTCTTACTGACACTGGGGCTTTTTGAGCTTTGCTATTGGTCTATTTCTCTGCTGGCTTTTCTCCACTTCTTATGGAGACTCTTCGGGTAGGCTCGCTCAATATATATGGCGCCAGAGATGCGGGAAAGAGGAGTGTGTTGGGTGAATATGTAAAACAAAAAAAAGTACAGGTGTTGTTTCTGCAGGAGACGCATAGTGATGTGGTGAATGAAGTTGATTGGGGGCTCTGGTGGAAAGGGGCAAGTGTGTTGAGCCATGGGACAAATCTTAGTGCAGGGGTGGCAGTCCTTTTTGCACCGGGTCTGGCTGTAAAATTTGCTCCTCAAAGGAGGTGTGTAGGGGTAGGTTGCTTGTTGTTAAAGCAGAAATTAACAACATGGTTTTTGTCTTTATAAATGTGTATGCCTAACACAGGGAGAGAAAGAGGGGTTCTATTTGGGAGTCTTAGACAGGAACTCTCACAAGTAGCGCCTGAGGAGACGCTGGTGATCGGAGGTGACTGGAACTGTACAATGGATTTTACAAAAGACAGAAATGGGGAAGAGCCTCATTCAGTGTCAGTGGGAGTGTTAAGGGACATCTTTAATCAGTTTGACCTAGTGGATGTTTGGAGAACTAAACATCCAAACATAAGACAGTATACGTGGGTGAAGGTTTTTGGGGCTAGGGTGAGTGCAGCTCGACTTGATCGTTTTACATGTCCAGGAATCAGAGCAATAGGCTGCTGGGTGCTACCATTCTCCCAGTGGGGTTTTCGGATCACCACATAACCATGGCTCGGCTGTCTATTTCACCAGGGCCCCGGCAGGCATCTTATTGGAAGTTCAATGTAAAGCTCTTACAAGATGCCACCTTTTGCTCAGGTTTCCAGACTTTTGGGAAAGATGGGGGCAGCGAAGAGAGAGTATGGTCTCTGAGTCAATGGTGGGATGTGGGGAAAGTGCAAATTGGCTTTTCTGTCAACAGTACACAGCTCTCTCATCCTCAGAGGCTAGGAGAGTATTGGGGGAACTAGAGCGGTGTATTAGTGAGATGGAGGTAGAGATGGTGGGGCAAGGCAATGTAGGCCTCCAGGCTAACTTAGCCGGGTACGTAGGGACCTGGGCAGTTTTTTCCAGGTTAAAGCAAAGGGAGCACTTGTAAGAGCTAGGTTCTCCATGCTCAAGGAGATGGATGCTCCCAGCTCCTTCTTCTTTGGTTTGGAAAGACAGAGCAGTGAAGCCAAGGGTATGCATTGTCTACGGCTGTCTGATGGGCGGGTGACCTCTGTGGTGGGGGAGATGCGGGAGCGGACTGTGGAGTTTTATACTGAATTGTATAGGGCAGAAATGTGTGATCCTATGTGTGCTCAGGTCTTGTTCGCAGGACTCCCTAAGCTCTCTCGGGCACAGAGGGATGAAATGGACATTCCTCTGTTGTCACATGAACTGGCAGAGGCAGTAACCCCAGATGTCCCGGTCGTGCACCCGGGGTCGATGGACTTCCAGTGGAATTTTACAAAAAATTCTGGGGAACAATTGGACAGGATTTCTTTTGCGTGTTGCGTGAATGCGTCGGGGTAGGAGAGTTGCCGATGAGCTGCCGTCGGGCGGCTCTGACTCTCCTGCCCAAAAAGGGACTTGTGTGAACTTAAGAACTGGAGGCCTGTGGCATTACTCTGTGCGGACTACAAGATTTTTGCCAAGGTCCTCTCTAACAGACTGAAGTCCCATCTGGACTCTATAATACACAAGGACCAGACATATTGTGTACCCGGGACGCTCAATCACGGACAACTTGTTCTTGATTAGGGACATGTTGGACTTGTCGAGAGGTTCTAATGTGAACTTTGGACTGGTCTCTTTAGATCAAGAGAAGGCTTTTTGATAGAGTGGATCATGAGTATCTGTTTAATGTGATGTCTGTGTTTGGGTTTGGGAAGAGTTTTGTGACCTGTGTGAAGCTGTTGTATGCTGGGCGTCATGCCATGGTTAAAGGTGGGAGGGGGCTCAGTAGGCCAGTCTGGGTGAGACGGGGGATTAGACAAGGATGCCCTCTATCTGGGCAGCTGTACACACTAGCCATTGAGCCTTTTTAGGACTGCTACGCAGGAGACTGCGGGGAGTGTGCTGGACAGGCATGGATGTGGTGACAGGAATAGCAGTCTCAGCATATGCAGATGATGTTTCTGTGATGGTCAGGGATGGGCAAGATATGCAGGAACTAGAGACCAGTCTGAAGGTGTACGAGGGGCTTCATCAGCTAAGGTAAACTGGGGAAAGAGCAAAGCTCTGTTATGTGGGGCATGGGGGGATAGGGCTCCTCCTCTGCTTCCAGGGGGTTTGCAGTGGGGTTGTGAAGGGCTTAAAGTGTTGGGGGTGTACCTGGGCTCGGAGAGGTGGGTCAGCAAGAACTGGGAGGGGCTGTCACAGGCAGTGGTGTCAAGACTGGCCAGGTGGAGGTGGCTCCTGTCCCAAGTGTCATATAGAGGAGGTGCTGATAATCAACAACCTGGTGGCATCTTCCTTGTGGCATAAACTGGCTGTCCTCAACCCCCGCCGGTCTGCTTGCAGACCTGCAACGAAGCTGGTGGACTTCTTTTGGTCGGGACATCACTGGCTGAAGGCAGCAGTTTTGTACATGACCGTCCACGAAGGAGGACAGGGCCTGGTGGAACTGGAGAGCAGGATGGCTGCTTTCCGACTAAAGGCGGTGCAGAGACTGCTGTACCACACTGATGTTGGCTGGAGGGAACCAGCATGCGCTGCTGAGGAGAGCTGGCGGATTAGGGTTGGACCGCAGCTGTTCCTCATGAAGCTGGAGAGGCTGAGTACAGCAGGTCTCTCAGAGTTTTACTCTGCGGTGCTGAGGGCCTGGCAGCTGCTAAGACCCACACGAGAAGGGGGTGTGGAGCCTGGGCAGTGGGTGTGGGAGGAGCCTATCTTCCACAACCCAGCCATCCCTTTGAGATCGGTTCAGTCGGCCAACCTGCAGAGGCAACTGATGGCAGGGGGTTTACAAAGGCTGGGTGACCTGAGACTGCTGGGAGAGGAGGTGGAAAACCCCGGAGGTCTTGGCGCAACAAACAGGAATAACGTCTCTTAGGCTGCTGGAGAGATTCCTGGAGGAGGTCCAGGAGGCACTGTCTGAGCGGTAAGGGGGTGTTTGAGAGGCCAAGGGGGAGGGGGGCCACCAATGTTCCCGCCACTGCAGGTGACGGCAGAGACTGGAGACTGGCAAGGGGGTCTGGAGGACTTGTTAGATTTTAACACTCCCGAGCCTGGGGAGTTTGAGGGTGGGAGGTAAAGCCCTCTACAACCTCTGTGTTAAGGTTAGGAGCATTAGAAGCCTAACAGGAGTGAAGGCACATCAGTGGCAGGGGTATGTGGGGGCGGAGAGTATGGTGGGTTTTAGATGGAGGGCGCTCTACAAACCCCAGTACCAAAGAGGTCAGGGACCTCCAGTGGAGGGTTCTTCATGGAGCCCTGGCCACTAACAGCTGGTTGGCACGGGTTGATCCGGGAATTGGGCAGGGTGTCCTTTCTGTCAAATGAAAGAAACTGTAATTCATGTGTTTTCTGTGTGCACCAGGTTAATGCCATTAATGTCTCTGTTGGAATGTCTGTGTGACAGGTTGGGGGTGGTTTTTGCTGTTGGGATGTTTATAATGGGATACAGGTATTCGAGTAGGAGGAGAAAGAAAAATGTGTTTTGTTGAATTTTCTGTTTGCTCAGGCAAAGTTAGCTATTTGGCTAACAAGGAGGAACAGGGTCAAAGGTGGGGGATAACAGACCCTTTACTACTGTTTAATGGGATGGTCTCTGCGCGCCTTAGGGTTGAGTTTGAGTTCTATAAAATGATCAAATGTGTGGAGATGTTTGAGGAGATATGGTGTGTTGGGGGCTGTCTGTATTGCTGGGGAAGATGTTTTGGATATACGGTTGTAGGAGAGGTTTTTGTGTATGGTGATTTGTACAGGATATATTTTTTTATTTTTTATTTTAGGAGTGGGGGGGTGAGTTTTAAATGAATTGAGAATGTTTCAATAAAGAAAGACCAAAAGTCAAAAAGTCTCTCCCAGCACATCTCTCTCTCTCTCTCTCTCTCTCTCTCTCTCTCTCTCTCTCTCTCCCTGCATATCTCTCGCTCTCTCTCTCTCCCTGCATCTCTCTCTCTCTCTCTCTCCCTCTCCCTGCATTTCTCTCTCTCTCACTCTCTCGCTCTCTCTCTCTCTCTCTCTCCCTCACTCTCTCGCTCTCGCTCTCTCTCTCTCTCTCTCTCCCTGCATATCTCTCTCTCTCACTCTCTCTCTCTCTCTCTCTCTCTCTCTCTCTCTCTCCCTGCACATCTCTCTCTCTTTCTCTCTCTCTCTCTCTCTCTCTCTCTCTCTCTCTCCCTGCATATCTCTCTCTCTCTCTCTCTCTCTCTCTCTCTCTCTCTCTCTCTCTCTCCCTGCATATCTCTCTCTCTCTCTCTCTCTGTCTCTCTCTCTCGCTCTCTCTCTCTCTCTCTCTCTCCTGCATCTCTCTCTCTCCCTGCATATCTCTCTCTCTCTCACTCTCTCTCTCACTCTCGCTCTCGCTCGCTCGCTCCGCTCTCTCTCTCTCTCTCTCTCTCTCCCTGCATATCTCTCTCTCTCTCTCTCTCTCCCTGCATATCTCTCTCTCTCACTCTCTCTCTCTCTCCCTCTCTCTCTCTCTCTCTCTCCCTGCATATCTCTCTCTCTCTCTCTCTCTCTCCCTGCATATCTCTCTCTCTCTCTCTCTCCCTGCATATCTCTCTCTCTCTCTCCCTGCATATCTCTCTCTCTCTCTCTCTCTCTCTCTCTCTCTCTCTCTCCCTGCATATCTGTCTCTCTCTCTCTCTGTCTCTCCCTGCATATCTCTCTCTCTCACTCTCTCGCTCTCTCTCTCTGTCTCTCCCTCACTCTCTCTCTCTCTCTCTCTCTCTCTCTCTCTCTCTCTCTCTCTGCATATCTCTCTCTCTCTCTCTCTCTCTCTCTCTCTCTCTCTCTCTCTCTCCTGCATCTCTCTCTCTCTCTCTCTCGAAATCTCTCACTCACTCTCTCTCTCTCTCTCGCTCTCTCCCTCATCTCTCTCTCTCTGTCTCTGTCTCTCTCTCTCGCTCTCTCTCTCCCTGCATATCTCTCTCTCTCTCTCTCCCTGCATATCTCTCTCTCTCTCTCTCCCTGCATATCTCTCTCTCTCACTCTCTCGCTCTCTCTCTCTCTCTCTCTCTCTCTCCCTGCATATCTCTCTCTCTCTCTCTCTCTCTCTCTCTCTCTCTCTCTCTCTCTCTCTCTCTCTCTCTCCCTGCATATCTCTCTCTCTCTCTCTCCCTGCATCTCTCTCTCTCTCTCTCTCTCTCCCTCTCCCTGCATATCTCTCTCTCTCTCTCTCTCTCTCTCTCCCTGCATATCTCTCTCTCTCACTCTCTCGCTCTCTCTCTCTCCCTGCATATCTCTCTCTCTCACTCTCTCTCTCTCTCTCTCTCTCTCTCCCTGCATATCTCTCTCTCTCACTCTCTCGCTCTCGCTCTCTCTCTCTCTCTCTCTCCCTGCATATCTCTCTCTCTCTCTCTCTCTCTCTCTCTCCCTGCATATCTCTCTCTCTCTCTCTCTCTCTCCCTGCATATCTCTCTCTCTCTCCCTCCCTGCGTCTCTCTCTCTCAAGGCAAAACATGCATCTATTGTTGTATTTGCTTGTTGTTCTATTTCTTGACATTGTAGCATCCTGTATACCAGTAGTTATGTCATCAGAGTCAACATGACATTAGTATATTTTACTTTGTTCACACTCTGCTTGCGGTGCATTTCATCAATTCCAATTCAAATACAATCTTCTTACTTGATACAGATATTTACATGCTCCAATATAGGCCTGGTGATGACATTCTGAACAGTACCAAACCACCATTACATACACTGTATAGGAGGTGACTGTATCACCAATCAATGAGTGTAGTAGAGATATCAAAGGATCTTAATAGTCTTTGACAGTCAGTCTTTATTGTCACATTACATATAAACACAATATCAAATGTTCATATTTGACTGTTGTTCCCCCATATGGGTCCCAAAAGAGAGAAGTGAAGTGAATCTTTTCAGTGGTTTAACCAGCTGTCACTAAAAAACTCAACCAATCTTCTTCGTTGATGTATATTTGGGAGTAAACAGAGGGTCCAAATCAGCAGAAAGGTGAAAGGAAGGAGGAGTTCTGGAAACTCCCTGAATTATCTTGGGGCTGTTACATATGATATTTAATATATGTTAACAACTAGTCTTTGTTCTCCACTTCCCCTCTATGATCTATATCTTCCTGGTATGATAGTGTCCTGTCCATCATCACAAATAGCAAGTCCCATTCCCTGGGCAGGAGGACTGTGTTGAGATATACTCTGGACAAGATGATCATGTAGAGACATGGAATGATTTATATTGTTCTGCAGAAAATGGTTTAACAAAAACCACTATAACAATCTCTCACAAGCACACACACACATACACACACACACACACACACACACACACACACACACACACACACGCACACATAATACTGCAAGTATTGGTGGAGTGGAGATTCTAATGGTGGTGTAGGTCAGAACTGTGTTATGGTACATTACTGGTTATCAGGCCAAGGAGAATGGTGGGTCTTTGGGGGTTCCAGTGCAGAGGATTGGATCTGTGAGAACTCTCCTGTTTAAGGAACTCTCTACTGTATGTTAATGATGGTCTGTCACGTCCTGACCATAGAAAGCCTATATTTTCTATGGTAGAGTAGGTCAGGACGTGACTAGGGTTTTAGTCTAGTTTATTATTTCTGTGTGGGGTTCTAGGTTTATTGTCTATGTTGGTTTGTGTATGATTCCCAATTAGAGGCAGCTGGTAATCGTTGTCTCTAATTGGGGATCATACTTAAGTTGCATTTTTCCACCTGTGGGTTATGGGATATTGTTTGAATGTATGTGTTTTGAGTTTGTGCACATAGCATATCTGTAGTCATGGTTTGTGGTTGGTTTATTGTTTATTTGTTTACATTGTACACAATGTTCAGTAACTTACACAAGGTCAAGGACACCACATACAGTAGTTACTCAACTAACTGTGGACGATGTCGACATTGGTCCGACCATCATTATTACGAACGTCGTGACATGGTCTGAAGACTGGTGTGATGTGGTAGAATACTAAATGATGAACTAGATGTTGGAGATAAAGACACGGGCAGCTCCATTGAGGGCTTCCACCATCCTTCCACCATTTTAAAGTAGTCAAGGTAGTTAACTGGCTGGGTGGGTTTTCCTATGGGTTGTAGCCTCAATGGTGCTAATCACGTTGTCACAGACCCGATAATGGAACAGATATTAAGATGAGTCCTCTATCAATCTCTATGGGTCAAGGTCACAGTAAAAGAGCAGCACCACAACACATCTGCAGAAAGGCCATTACAACACCCTTACTGAGGAAACAGACCAACTACAGACCAGTTATAACAACCTGACTGAAGAGAGAGACAAGCTACAGACCAGTTACAACAACCTGACTGAAGAGAGAGACAAGATACAGACCAGTTACAACAACCTGACTGCAGAGAGAGACCAGCTACAGACCAGTTATAACAACCTAAGTGAAGAGAGCCTCAGTGCTCATACAGGACCTTTGCTCTTTGGATTTTGAAACCCCCCTAATTAACTAGATATGGTCAAAATCATCCCTGTAAAGCCTGTGGGAATATACAACGCCGTACCATGATATAGGATACAAACCGCAACCAAAAGAAGCTTAGAATGATAATAATGCAGACTGCAATACAGTTGTAGTGTCAGAGATTGAGGTCAACCAACAGGTTTTATTTCTCTCACTCAGTTGTGGTGTGAACAGTAAAAATAAAAACATAGCTATAAATAGAGGACCATTAGGACAGTTCAAGTTGCTTTAGCAACGCCACATTTACTACAAATGAGTGGTCAACACTCACCAATAAACCATCCATCCTCAACAGCTCCCTCTTGTAGGTATAGACGCCAACATTGCTGTTCGACAGAATGAACAAGTCGTTGTTCCAACTGACCGCTTTGAAACCACATTCAGCAGTGTTTTGTTGTTGTCATAAAACCTATCACCTGCACATTAAGAGTGGAAGCCTTTTCTGTTCATATTGTTGAACTGGTTTTGGCATGGGGATGGGGATGTGGGTGCCGTCTATTCATCCATTTGTAATTGGGAATCCATTGATGGGAAAGAAACCTGTTGTGTGATTGTGTATGAAAATTGTATTTTACGGTTTGTTTTGCTGATGATTTCATCCAAAACATTGACTCGTTGAAGATGGTAAGATGCCAATCAGCAAGCTCCTGCTGAAATGTGCCCGTTGCCAAAAACCCGAGGAAGATTGACACTTCATGTGCACTGGATTGGCATATTTTTGCATTTCTCAGGTAGGTCTTAAATCCTCGAAAATATCCTATACGATTGGTTTTGGGAAACGATATCTGATCATCCATTCTGTACTTTCTGGGAAAAAGTCCCATCGGTCTCTTCGAAATGCAGGAAGTGTGCCAAATCTTTTGGCACTGCAAGATCAGGCATCTCTAATTCCATTTCCATTATCTCAGTCTATTATAGTATTTCTACAATAGTTTCACTTCAACACGTGTCTCTAATTTAACCAATGACTGTACTTTATATTGATCTAACCTCCAAACGAGCTTCAATGCCATACAACACTCCTTCCGTGGCCTCCAACTGCTCTTAAACGCTAGTAAAACCAAAATGCATGCTTTTCAACCGATCGCTGCCTGCACCCGCATGCCCGACTAGCATCACCACCCTGGATGGCTCCGACCTTGAATATGTGGACACCTATAAGTACCTAGGTGTCTGGCTAGACTGCAAACTCTCCTTCCAGACTCATATCAAACATCTCCAATCGAAAATCAAATCAAGAGTCGGCTTTCTATTCCGCAACAAAGCCTCCTTCACTCACGCTGCCAAGCTTACCCTAGTAAAACTGACTATCCTACCGATCCTCGACTTCGGCGATGTCATCTACAAAATTGCTTCCAACACTCTACTCAGCAAACTGGATGCAGTTTATCACAGTGCCATCCGTTTTGTCACTAAAGCACCTTATACTACCCACCACTGCGACTTGTATGCTCTAGTCGGCTGGCCCTCGCTACATATTCGTCGCCAGACCCACTGGCTCCAGGTCATCTACAAGGCCATGCTAGGTAAAGCTCTGCCTTATCTCAGTTCACTGGTCACGATGGCAACACCCATCCGTAGCACGCGCTCCAGCAGGTGTATCTCACTGATCATCCCTAAAGCCAACACCTCATTCGGCCGCATTTCGTTCCAGTACTCTGCTGCCTGTGACTGGAACGAATTGCAAAAATCGCTGAAGTTGGAGACTTTTATCTCCCTTACCAACTTCAAACATCAGCTATCTGATCAGCTAACCGATCGCTGTAGCTATACATAGTCTATTGGTAAATAGCCCACCCATTTTCACCTACCTCATCCCCACAGTTTTTATTTATTTACTTTTCTGCTCTTTTGCACACCAATATCTCTACCTGTACATGATCATCTGATCATTTATCACTCCAGTGTTAATCTGCAATATTGTAATTATTCACCTACCTCATGCCTTTTGCACACATTGTATATAGACTCCCCTTTTTTTCTACTGTGTTATTGACTTGTTAATTGTTTACTCCATGTGTAACTCTGTGTTGTCTGTTCACACTGCTATGCTTTATCTTGGCCAGGTCGCAGTTGCAAATCAGAACTTGTTCTCAACTAGCCTACCTGGTTAAATAAAGGTGAAATAAAAAATAAAAAATTATTATCATAACAAATGCACTGATGTGGTCAAATTACATATAGCCTGAACAAGATCTGTTATTTTACACATTTAGCCTACTGTAGTTAACTGAATATTTCTCAACAACAACATTTCTCTTCAACCTCAACAAGAGAGCCTGGATTGGCCTGACTGATATGATGAAGAGGAGACCTGGAAATGGGTGGACACATAGACACACACACATTACATGTTTTGTATTTGCATATGAAAATGTTTCTTACTGCCACAACAGCAAACCACACGCACAGACACACACACTCACTTAATTTTTTGTATGAGCACATGAAGAAAATCCCTATTTACTAGCATCCTGTGTGTTACATCTGCTCCTGCCACGCCTTCTACTACTCATCCTGTGTCTTCTTGACTTGCTGCCACTCCCCCAGGGCTCTCTCCCTCTCCATCTCTCCCTGTGTGTGTGTGTGTATACTTAGTCCTGCCTCTTCCACACTGGCAGATCGTAATCTCTGCTCAGTCAGTCTCCGTTTCTAGATGTTTGTTAATGTTAGATCCTGTTATCCTGTTGTGCCTGTTTTCCTTGTCTGATGCTGTTTTCCTCTCCACTACTGTTCTAACCCGCTCTGACTCTGGTCCCTGTCTCCAGTCCCACGTCTCGTCATCCTGCTTCTCTGTCCTGGATTCCCCTCCGGACCTGCTTACCCTGTCCCAACCCCTCTCGCTCCAGCCTCAGCCTCCGCACCTGGTTTCCTGCAACCCGCCCGAGCTTCCCCTGACCTGCACTCCATCTTCCCCCTGTGTTTTAATAAATACCTTGGTTACCTCATCCCAGTCTCCTCATCTGAGTCTGCTCTTGGGTTCCCCTGTACATTAGACACAACATGAGGTCAGTACATTAGACACAACATGAGGTCAGTACATTAGACACAACATGAGGTCAGTACATTAGACACAACATGAGGTCAGTACAGTAGACACAGCATGAGGTCACTAGACACAACATGAGGTCACTAGACACAACATGAGGTCAGTACATGAGAAACAACATGAGGTCAGTACATGAGACACAACATGAGGTCAGTACATTAGACACAACATGAGGTCACTAGACACAACATGAGGTCAGTACATTAGAAACAACATGAGGCCACTAGACACAACATGAGCTCAGTAGACACAACATGATGTCACTAGACACAACATGAGGTCACAAGACAAAACATGAGGTCAGTACATTAGACACAACATGAGGTCAGTACATTAGAAACAACATGAGGACACTAGACACAACATGAGCTCAGTAGACACAACATGATGTCACTAGACACAACATGAGGTCACTAAACACAACATGAGGTCAGTACATGAGAAACAACATGAGGTCAGGACAGTAGACACAACATGAGGTCACTAGACACAACATGAGGTCAGTACATTAGACACAACATGAGGTCAGTACATTAGACACAACATGAGGTCAGTACAGTAGACACAACATGAGGTCAGTAGACAACATAGGTCAGTACATGAGACACAACATGAGGTCAGTACATTAGACACAACATGAGGTCAGTACAGTAGACACAACATGAGGTCAGTACATTAGACACAACATGAGGTCACTAGACACAACATGAGGTCACTAGAGACAACATGAGATCACTAGACACAACATGAGGTCAGTACATGAGACACAAAATGAGGTCGGTACATTAGACACAACAAGAGGTCAGGACAGTAGACACAACATGAGGTCAGTACAGTAGACACAACATGAGGTCAGTACATTAGACACAACATGAGGTCACTAGACACAACATGAGGTCAGTAGACACAACATGAGGTCACTAGACAAAACATGAGGTCACTAAACACAACATGAGGTCAGTACATGAGAAACAACATGAGGTCAGTACATGAGACACAAAATCAGGTCAGTACATTAGACACAACAAGAGGTCAGGACAGTAGACACAACATGAGGTCAGTACAGTAGACACAACATGAGGTCACTAGACACAACATGAGGTCAGTACATTAGACACAACATGAGGTCAGTACATTAGACACAACATGAGGTCACTAGACACAAAATGAGGTCAGTACATTAGACACAACATGAGGTCAGTACATTAGACACAACATGAGGTCACTAGACACAACATGAGGTCAGTACATTAGACACAACATGAGGTCAGTACATTAGACACAACATGAGGTCAGTACATTAGACACAACATGAGGTCAGTACATTAGAAACAACATGAGGCCACTAGACACAACATGAGCTCAGTAGACACAACATGATGTCACTAGACACAACATGAGGTCACTAGACAAAACATGAGGTCACTAAACACAACATGAGGTCAGGACAGTAGACACAACATGAGGTCACTAGACACAACATGAGGTCAGTACATGAGACACAACATGAGGTCAGGACAGTAGACACAACAAGAGGTCAGGACAGTAGACACAACATGAGGTCACTAGACACAACATGAGGTCAGTACATTAGACACAACATGAGGTCAGTACAGTAGACACAACATGAGGTCACTAGACACAACATGAGGTCACTAGACACAACATGAGGTCAGTACAGTATACACAACAAGAGGTCAGGACAGTAGACACAACATGAGGTCACTAGACACAACATGAGGTCAGTACATTAGACACAACATGAGGTCAGTACAGTAGACACAACATGAGGTCACTAGACACAACATGAGGTCACTAGACACAACATGAGATCACTAGACACAACATGAGGTCGGTACATTAGACACAACAAGAGGTCAGGACAGTAGACACAACACGAGGTCAGTACAGTAGACACAACATGAGGTCAGTACATTAGACACAACATGAGGTCACTAGACACAACATGAGGTCACTAGACAAAACATGAGGTCACTAAACACAACATGAGGTCAGTACATAAGAAACAACATGAGGTCAGTACATGAGACACAAAATGAGGTCAGTACATTAGACACAACAAGAGGTCAGGACAGTAGACACAACATGAGGTCAGTACAGTAGACACAACATGAGGTCACTAGACACAACATGAGGTCAGTACATTAGACACAACATGAGGTCAGTACATTAGACACAACATGAGGTCACTAGACACAAAATGAGGTCAGTACATTAGACACAACATGAGGTCAGTACATTAGACACAACATGAGGTCACTAGACACAACATGAGGTCAGTACATTAGACACAACATGAGGTCAGTACATTAGACACAACATGAGGTCAGTACATTAGACACAACATGAGGTCAGTACATTAGAAACAACATGAGGCCACTAGACACAACATGAGCTCAGTAGACACAACATGATGTCACTAGACACAACATGAGGTCACTAGACAAAACATGAGGTCACTAAACACAACATGAGGTCAGGACAGTAGACACAACATGAGGTCACTAGACACAACATGAGGTCAGTACATGAGACACAACATGAGGTCAGGACAGTAGACACAACAAGAGGTCAGGACAGTAGACACAACATGAGGTCACTAGACACAACATGAGGTCAGTACATTAGACACAACATGAGGTCAGTACAGTAGACACAACATGAGGTCACTAGACACAACATGAGGTCACTAGACACAACATGAGGTCAGTACAGTATACACAACAAGAGGTCAGGACAGTAGACACAACATGAGGTCACTAGACACAACATGAGGTCAGTACATTAGACACAACATGAGGTCAGTACAGTAGACACAACATGAGGTCACTAGACACAACATGAGGTCACTAGACACAACATGAGATCACTAGACACAACATGAGGTCGGTACATTAGACACAACAAGAGGTCAGGACAGTAGACACAACACGAGGTCAGTACAGTAGACACAACATGAGGTCAGTACATTAGACACAACATGAGGTCACTAGACACAACATGAGGTCACTAGACAAAACATGAGGTCACTAAACACAACATGAGGTCAGTACATAAGAAACAACATGAGGTCAGTACATGAGACACAAAATGAGGTCAGTACATTAGACACAACAAGAGGTCAGGACAGTAGACACAACATGAGGTCACTAGACACAACATGAGGTCAGTACATTAGACACAACATGAGTTCAGGAGACACAACATGAGGTCAGGACATTAGACACAACAAGAGGTCAGGACAGTGGACACAACATGAGGTCACTAGACACAACATGAGGTCAGTACATTAGACACAACATGAGGTCAGTACAGTAGACACAACATGAGGTCAGTAGACAACATAGGTCAGGACAGTAGACACAACATGAGGTCAGTACAGTAGACACAACATGAGGCCACTAGACACAACATGAGGTCACTAGACACAACATGAGGTCACTAGACACAACATGAGGTCAGTACATGCGAAACAACATGAGGTCAGTACATTAGACACAGCATGAGGTCACTAGACACAACATGAGGTCAGTACAGTAGACAGAACATGAGGTCAGTACATTAGACACAACATGAGGTCAGTACATAAGACACAACATGAGGCCACTAGACACAACATGAGGTCAGTAGACACAACATGAGGTCACTAGACACAACATGAGGTCACTAGACAAAACATGAGGTCACTAGAGACAACATGAGGTCAGTACATGAGAAACAACATGAGGCCACTAGACACAACATGAGCTCAGTAGACACAACATGATGTCACTAGACACAACATGAGGTCACTAGACAAAACATGAGGTCACTAAACACAACATGAGGTCAGGACAGTAGACACAACAAGAGGTCAGGACAGTAGACACAACAAGAGGTCAGGACAGTAGACACAACATGAGGTCACTAGACACAACATGAGGTCAGTACATTAGACACAACATGAGGTCAGTACAGTAGACACAACATGAGGTCACTAGACACAACATGAGGTCACTAGACACAACATGAGGTCAGTACAGTAGACACAACAAGAGGTCAGGACAGTAGACACAACATGAGGTCACTAGACACAACATGAGGTCAGTACATTAGACACAACATGAGGTCAGTACAGTAGACACAACATGAGGTCACTAGACACAACATGAGGTCACTAGACACAACATGAGATCACTAGACACAACATGAGGTCGGTACATTAGACACAACAAGAGGTCAGGACAGTAGACACAACACGAGGTCAGTACAGTAGACACAACATGAGGTCAGTACATTAGACACAACATGAGGTCACTAGACACAACATGAGGTCACTAGACAAAACATGAGGTCACTAAACACAACATGAGGTCAGTACATAAGAAACAACATGAGGTCAGTACATGAGACACAAAATGAGGTCAGTACATTAGACACAACAAGAGGTCAGGACAGTAGACACAACATGAGGTCACTAGACACAACATGAGGTCAGTACATTAGACACAACATGAGGTCAGTACATTAGACACAACATGAGTTCAGGAGACACAACATGAGGTCAGGACATTAGACACAACAAGAGGTCAGGACAGTGGACACAACATGAGGTCACTAGACACAACATGAGGTCAGTACATTAGACACAACATGAGGTCAGTACAGTAGACACAACATGAGGTCAGTAGACAACATAGGTCAGGACAGTAGACACAACATGAGGTCAGTACAGTAGACACAACATGAGGCCACTAGACACAACATGAGGTCACTAGACACAACATGAGGTCACTAGACACAACATGAGGTCAGTACATGAGAAACAACATGAGGTCAGTACATTAGACACAACATGAGGTCACTAGACACAACATGAGGTCAGTACAGTAGACAGAACATGAGGTCAGTACATTAGACACAACATGAGGTCAGTACATAAGACACAACATGAGGCCACTAGACACAACATGAGGTCAGTAGACACAACATGAGGTCACTAGACACAACATGAGGTCACTAGACAAAACATGAGGTCACTAGAGACAACATGAGGTCAGTACATGAGAAACAACATGAGGTCAGTACATGAGACACAAAATGAGGTCAGTACATTAGACACAACAAGAGGTCAGGACAATAGACACAACATGAGGTCAGTACATTAGACACAACATGAGGTCAGTACATTAGACACAACATGAGGTCAGTACATTAGACACAACATGAGTTCAGGAGACACAACATGAGGTCAGTACATTAGACACAACATGAGGCCACTAGACACAACATGAGTTCAGTAGACACAACATGAGGTCACTAGACACAACATGAGGTCACTAGACAAAACATGAGGTCACTAGACACAACATGAGGTCAGTATAGTAGACACAACATGAGGTCATTACGTTAGACACAGCATGAGGTCAGTACATTAGACACAACATGAGGTCAGTACATTAGACACAACATGAGGTTAGTATAGTAGACAGAACATGAGGTCAGTACAGTAGACACAACATGAGGTCACTAGACACAACATGAGGTCACTAGACACAACATGAGGTCACTAGACACAACATGAGGTCAGTACATGAGAAACCCACATGAGGTCAGGACATTAGACACAACATGAGGTCAGTACATTAGACACAACATGAGTTCAGGAGACACAACATGAGGTCAGTACATTAGACACAACATGAGGTCAGTACATTAGACACAACATGAGTTCAGGAGACACAACATGAGGTCAGGACATTAGACACAACAAGAGGTCAGGACAGTGGACACAACATGAGGTCACTAGACACTACATGAGGTCAGTACATTAGACACAACATGAGGTCAGTACAGTAGACACAACATGAGGTCAGTAGACAACATAGGTCAGGACAGTAGACACAACATGAGGTCAGTACAGTAGACACAACATGAGGCCACTAGACACAACATGAGGTCACTAGACACAACATGAGGTCACTAGACACAACATGAGGTCAGTACATGAGAAACAACATGAGGTCAGTACATTAGACACAACATGAGGTCACTAGACACAACATGAGGTCAGTGCAGTAGACAGAACATGAGGTCAGTACATTAGACACAACATGAGGTCAGTACATAAGACACAACATGAGGCCACTAGACACAACATGAGGTCAGTAGACACAACATGAGGTCACTAGACACAACATGAGGTCACTAGACAAAACATGAGGTCACTAGAGACAACATGAGGTCAGTACATGAGAAACAACATGAGGTCAGTACATGAGACACAAAATGAGGTCAGTACATTAGACACAACAAGAGGTCAGGACAATAGACACAACATGAGGTCAGTACATTAGACACAACATGAGTTCAGGAGACACAACATGAGGTCAGTACATTAGACACAACATGAGGCCACTAGACACAACATGAGTTCAGTAGACACAACATGAGGTCACTAGACACAACATGAGGTCACTAGACAAAACATGAGGTCACTAGACACAACATGAGGTCAGTATAGTAGACACAACATGAGGTCATTACGTTAGACACAGCATGAGGTCAGTACATTAGACACAACATGAGGTCAGTACATTAGACACAACATGAGGTTAGTATAGTAGACACAACATGAGGTCATTACGTTAGACACAGCATGAGGTCAGTACATTAGACACAACATAAGGTCAGTACATTAGACACAACATGAGGTCAGTACAGTAGACACAACATGAGGTCAGTACAGTAGACACAACATGAGGTCACTAGACACAACATGAGGTCACTAGACACAACATGAGGTCACTAGACACAACATGAGGTCAGTACATGAGAAACAACATGAGGTCAGGACATTAGACACAACATGATGTCAGTACATTAGACACAACATGAGGTCACTAGACACAACATGAGGTCAGTACAGTAGACACAACATGAGGTCACTAGACACAACATGAGGTCACTAGACACAACATGAGGTCACTAGCCACAACATGAGGTCAGTACATGAGAAACAACATGAGGTCAGGACATTAGACACAACATGATGTCAGTACATTAGACACAACATGATGTCACTAGACACAACATGAGGTCAGTACAGTAGACAGAACATGAGGTCAGTACATTAGACACAGAATGAGGCCACTAGACACAACATGAGGTCAGTACATTAGACACAACATGAGGTCAGTACAGTAGACACAACATGAGGTCAGTACAGTAGACACAACATGAGGTCAGTACATTAGACACAACATGAGGTCAGTACAGTAGACACAACATGAGGTCAGTACATGAGACACAACATGAGGACAGTACAGTAGACACAACATGAGGTCAGTACAGTAGACACAACATGAGGCCACTAGACACAACATGAGGTCACTAGACACAACATGAGGTCACTAGACACAACATGAGGTCAGTACATGAGAAACAACATGAGGTCAGTACATTAGACACAACATGAGGTCAGTAGACACAACATGATGTCACTAGACACAACATGAGGTCACTAGACAAAACATGAGGTCACTAAACACAACATGAGGTCAGTACATGAGAAACAACATGAGGTCAATACATGAGACACACAATGAGGTCAGTACATTAGACACAACAAGAGGTCAGGACAGTAGACACAACATGAGGTCACTAGACACAACATGAGGTCAGTACATTAGACACGACATGAGGTCAGTACAGTAGACACAACATGAGGTCACTAGACACAACATGAGGTCAGTACATTATACACAACATGAGGTCAGTACAGTAGACACAACATGAGGTCAGTACAGTAGACACAACATGAGGTCACTAGACACAACATGAGGTCACTAGACAAAACATGAGGTCACTAGACACAACATGAGGTCAGTACATGAGAAACAACAAGAGGTCAGGACAGTAGACACAACATGAGGTCAGTACAGTAGACACAACATGAGGCCACTAGACACAACATGAGGTCACTAGACACAACATGAGGTCACTAGACACAACATGAGGTCAGTACATGAGAAACAACATGAGGTCAGTACATTAGACACAACATGAGGTCAGTACATTAGACACAACATGAGGCCACTAGACACAACATGAGGTCAGTAGACACAACATGAGGTCACTAGACACAACATGAGGTCACTAGACAAAACATGAGGTCACTAGAGACAACATGAGGTCAGTACATGAGAAACAACATGAGGTCAGTACATGAGACACAAAATGAGGTCAGTACATTAGACACAACAAGAGGTTAGTACATTAGCCACAACATGAGTTCAGGAGACACAACATGAGGTCAGTACATTAGACACAACATGAGGTCAGTATAGTAGACACAACATGAGGTCATTACGTTAGACACAGCATGAGGTCAGTACATTAGACACAACATGAGGTCAGTACATTAGACACAACATGAGGTTAGTATAGTAGACACAACATGAGGTCAGTACAGTAGACACAACATGAGGCCACTAGACACAACATGAGGTCACTAGACACAACATGAGGTCACTAGACACAACATGAGGTCAGTACATGAGAAACAACATGAGGTCAGTACATTAGACACAACATGAGGTCAGTAGACACAACATGATGTCACTAGACACAACATGAGGTCACTAGACAAAACATGAGGTCACTAAACACAACATGAGGTCAGTACATGAGAAACAACATGAGGTCAATACATGAGACACACAATGAGGTCAGTACATTAGACACAACAAGAGGTCAGGACAGTAGACACAACATGAGGTCACTAGACACAACATGAGGTCAGTACATTAGACACGACATGAGGTAAGTACAGTAGACACAACATGAGGTCACTAGACACAACATGAGGTCAGTACATTATACACAACATGAGGTCAGTACAGTAGACACAACATGAGGTCAGTACAGTAGACACAACATGAGGTCACTAGACACAACATGAGGTCACTAGACAAAACATGAGGTCACTAGACACAACATGAGGTCAGTACATGAGAAACAACAAGAGGTCAGGACAGTAGACACAACATGAGGTCAGTACAGTAGACACAACATGAGGCCACTAGACACAACATGAGGTCACTAGACACAACATGAGGTCACTAGACACAACATGAGGTCAGTACATGAGAAACAACATGAGGTCAGTACATTAGACACAACATGAGGTCAGTACATTAGACACAACATGAGGCCACTAGACACAACATGAGGTCAGTAGACACAACATGAGGTCACTAGACACAACATGAGGTCACTAGACAAAACATGAGGTCACTAGAGACAACATGAGGTCAGTACATGAGAAACAACATGAGGTCAGTACATGAGACACAAAATGAGGTCAGTACATTAGACACAACAAGAGGTCAGTACATTAGCCACAACATGAGTTCAGGAGACACAACATGAGGTCAGTACATTAGACACAACATGAGGTCAGTATAGTAGACACAACATGAGGTCATTACGTTAGACACAGCATGAGGTCAGTACATTAGACACAACATGAGGTCAGTACATTAGACACAACATGAGGTTAGTATAGTAGACACAACATGAGGTCAGTACATTAGACACAACATGAGGTCAGTACATTAGACACAACATGAGGTCAGTACATTATACACAACATGAGTTCAGGAGACACAACATGAGGTCAGTACATTAGACACAACATGAGGTCAGTATAGTAGACACAACATGAGGTCATTACGTTAGACACAGCATGAGGTCAGTACATTAGACACAACATGAGGTCAGTACATTAGACACAACATGAGGTTAGTATAGTAGACACAACATGAGGTCAGTACAGTAGACACAACATGAGGTCACTAGACACAACATGAGGTCACTAGACACAACATGAGGTCACTAGACACAACATGAGGTCAGTACATGAGAAACAACATGAGGTCAGTATAGTAGATACAACATGAGGTCATTACGTTAGACACAGCATGAGGTCAGTACATTAGACACAACATGAGGTCAGTACATTAGACACAACATGAGGTTAGTATAGTAGACACAACATGAGGTCAGTACAGTAGACACAACATGAGGTCACTAGACACAACATGAGGTCACTAGACACAACATGAGGTCACTAGACACAACATGAGGTCAGTACATGAGAAACCCACATGAGGTCAGGACATTAGACACAACATGAGGTCAGTACATTAGACACAACATGAGGTCAGGACAGTAGACACAACAAGAGGTCAGGACAGTAGACACAACATGAGGTCACTAGACACAACATGAGGTCAGTACATTAGACACAACATGAGGTCAGTACAGTAGACACAACATGAGGTCACTAGACACAACATGAGGTCACTAGACACAACATGAGGTCAGTACAGTAGACACAACAAGAGGTCAGGACAGTAGACACAACATGAGGTCACTAGACACAACATGAGGTCAGTACATTAGACACAACATGAGGTCAGTACAGTAGACACAACATGAGGTCACTAGACACAACATGAGGTCACTAGACACAACATGAGATCACTAGACACAACATGAGGTCGGTACATTAGACACAACAAGAGGTCAGGACAGTAGACACAACACGAGGTCAGTACAGTAGACACAACATGAGGTCAGTACATTAGACACAACATGAGGTCACTAGACAAAACATGAGGTCACTAAACACAACATGAGGTCAGTACATGAGAAACAACATGAGGTCAGTACATGACACACAAAATGAGGTCAGTACATTAGACACAACAAGAGGTCAGGACAGTAGACACAACATGAGGTCACTAGACACAACATGAGTCAGTACATTAGACACAACATGAGGTCAGTACATTAGACACAACATGAGTTCAGGAGACACAACATGAGGTCAGGACATTAGACACAACAAGAGGTCAGGACAGTGGACACAACATGAGGTCAGTAGACAACATAGGTCAGGACAGTAGACACAACATGAGGTCAGTAGACAACATAGGTCAGGACAGTAGACACAACATGAGGTCAGTACAGTAGACACAACATGAGGCCACTAGACACAACATGAGGTCACTAGACACAACATGAGGTCACTAGACACAACATGAGGTCAGTACATGAGAAACAACATGAGGTCAGTACATTAGACACAACATGAGGTCACTAGACACAACATGAGGTCAGTACATTAGACACAACATGAGGTCAGTACATTAGACACAACATGAGGCCACTAGACACAACATGAGGTCAGTAGACACAACATGAGGTCAGTAGACACAACATGAGGTCACTAGACAAAACATGAGGTCACTAGAGACAACATGAGGTCAGTACATGAGAAACAACATGAGGTCAGTACATGAGACACAAAATGAGGTCAGTACATTAGACACAACAAGAGGTCAGTACATTAGACACAACATGAGTTCAGGAGACACAACATGAGGTCAGTACATTAGACACAACATGAGGTCAGTATAGTAGACACAACATGAGGTCATTACGTTAGACACAGCATGAGGTCAGTACATTAGACACAACATGAGGTCAGTATATTAGACACAACATGAGGTTAGTATAGTAGACACAACATGAGGTCAGTACATTAGACACAACATGAGGTCAGTACATTAGACACAACATGAGGTCAGTACATTAGACACAACATGAGTTCAGGAGACACAACATGAGGTCAGTACATTAGACACAACATGAGGTCAGTATAGTAGACACAACATGAGGTCATTACATTAGACACAACATGAGGTTAGTATAGTAGACACAACATGAGGTCAGTACAGTAGACACAACATGAGGTCACTAGACACAACATGAGGTCACTAGACACAACATGAGGTCACTAGACACAACATGAGGTCAGTACATGAGAAACAACATGAGGTCAGGACATTAGACACAACATGATGTCAGTACATTAGACACAACATGAGGTCACTAGACACAACATGAGGTCAGTACAGTAGACACAACATGAGGTCAGTACAGTAGACACAACATGAGGTCACTAGACACAACATGAGGACACTAGACACAACATGAGGTCACTAGACACAACATGAGGTCAGTACATGAGAAACAACATGAGGTCAGGACATTAGACACAACATGATGTCAGTACATTAGACACAACATGAGGTTAGTATAGTAGACACAACATGAGGTCATTACGTTAGACACAGCATGAGGTCAGTACATTAGACACAACATGAGGTTAGTATAGTAGACACAACATGAGGTCATTACGTTAGACACAACATGATGTCAGTACATTAGACACATCATGAGGTTAGTATAGTAGACACAACATGAGGTCATTACGTTAGACACAACATGAGGTCAGTACAGTAGACAGAACATGAGGTCAGTACATTAGACACAACATGAGGTTAGTATAGTAGACACAACATGAGGTCATTACGTTAGACACAGCATGAGGTCAGTACATTAGACACAACATAAGGTCAGTACATTAGACACAACATGAGGTCAGTACAGTAGACACAACATGAGGTCAGTACAGTAGACACAACATGAGGTCACTAGACATAACATGAGGTCACTAGACACAACATGAGGTCACTAGACACAACATGAGGTCAGTACATGAGAAACAACATGAGGTCAGGACATTAGACACAACATGATGTCAGTACATTAGACACAACATGAGGTCACTAGACACAACATGAGGTCAGTACAGTAGACACAACATGAGGTCACTAGACACAACATGAGGTCAGTACATTAGACACAACATGAGGTCAGTACATTAGACAACATGAGGTCAGTACATTAGACACATCATGAGGTCAGTACAGTGGACACAACATGAGGTCAGGAGACACAACATGAGGTCAGGACATTAGACACAACATGAGGTCAGGACAGTAGACACAACATGAGGCCAGTACATTAGACACAACAATGAGGTCAGTACATTAGACAAAACAAGAGGTCAGGACAGTAGACACAACATGAGGTCACTAGACACAACATGAGGTCAGTACATGAGACACAAAATGAGGTCGGTACAGTTGACACAGCATGAGGTCACTAGACACAACATGAGGTCACTAGACAAAACATGAGGTCAGTACATGAGAAACAACAAGAGGTCAGGACAGTAGACACAACATGAGGTCACTAGACACAACATGAGGTCAGTACATTAGACACAACATGAGGTCAGTACAGTAGACACAACATGAGGTCACTAGACACAACATGAGGTCACTAGACACAACATGAGATCACTAGACACAACATGAGGTCAGTACATGAGAAACAACATGAGGTCAGGACATTAGACACAACATGATGTCAGTACATTAGACACAACATGAGGTCACTAGACACAACATGAGGTCAGTACAGTAGACAGAACATGGGGTCAGTACATTAGACACAACATGAGGTCAGTAGACACAACATGAGGTAACTAGACACAACATGAGGTCACTAGACAAAACATGAGGTCACTAGAAACAACATGAGGTCAGTACATGAGACACAAAATTAGGTCAGTACATTAGACACAACATGAGGTCACTAGACACAACATGAGGTCAGTACATTAGACACAACATGAGGTCAGTACAGTAGACACAACATGAGGTCACTAGACAC
Organism: Oncorhynchus nerka; assembly: GCF_034236695.1. Lineage (NCBI taxonomy): Eukaryota > Metazoa > Chordata > Actinopteri > Salmoniformes > Salmonidae > Oncorhynchus > Oncorhynchus nerka. The sequence continues at coordinate 26,878 of NW_027038797.1, forward strand.
AACATGAGGTCACTAGACACAACATGAGGTCACTAGACACAACATGAGGTCAGTACATGAGAAACAACATGAGGTCAGGACATTAGACACAACAAGAGGTCAGGACAGTAGACACAACATGAGGTCACTAGACACAACATGAGGTCAGTACATTAGACACATCATGAGGTCAGTACAGTAGACACAACATGAGGTCAGTAGACAACATAGGTCAGTACATGAGACACAACATGAGGTCAGTACATTAGACACAACATGAGGTCAGTACAGTAGACACAACATGAGGTCAGTACATTAGACACAACATGAGGTCACTAGACACAACATGAGATCACTAGACACAACATGAGGTCAGTACATGAGACACAAAATGAGGTCAGTACATTAGACACAACAAGACGTCAGGACAGTAGACACAACATGAGGTCAGTACATTAGACACAACATGAGGTCAGTACATTAGACACAACATGAGGTCATTACATTAGACACAACATGAGGTTAGTTCGGTGGACACAACATGAGGTCAGGTCATAGGACACAACATGAGGTCAGTACATTCGACACAACATGAGGTCAGTACATTAGACACAACATGAGGTCAGTACATTAGACACAACATGAGGTCAGTACATTAGACACAATATGAGGTCAGGAGACACAACATGAGGTTAGGAGGTTAGACACAACATGAGGTCACTAGACACAACATGAGGTCACTAGACACAACATGAGGTCAGTACATGAGAAACAACATGAGGTCAGTACATGAGACACACAATGAGGCCAGTACATTAGACACAACAATGAGGTCAGTACATTAGACAAAACAAGAGGTCAGGACAGTAGACACAACATGAGGTCACTAGACACAACATGAGGTCAGTACATGAGACACAAAATGAGGTCGGTACATGAGACACAAAATGAGGTCGGTACAGTTGACACAGCATGAGGTCACTAGACACAACATGAGGTCACTAGACAAAACATGAGGTCACTAGACACAACATGAGGTCAGTACATGAGAAACCACATGAGGTCAGTACATGAGACACAAAATGAGGTCAGTACATTAGACACAACAAGAGGTCAGGACAGTGGACACAACATGAGGTCACTAGACACAACATGAGGTCAGTACATTAGACACAACATGAGGTCAGTACAGTAGACACAACATGAGGTCAGTAGACAACATAGGTCAGGACAGTAGACACAACATGAGGTCAGTACAGTAGACACAACATGAGGCCACTAGACACAACATGAGGTCACTAGACACAACATGAGGTCACTAGACACAACATGAGGTCAGTACATTAGACACAACATGAGGTCACTAGACACAACATGAGGTCAGTACAGTAGACACAACATGAGGTCAGTACATTAGAAACAACATGAGGCCACTAGACACAACATGATGTCACTAGACACAACATGAGGTCACTAGACAAAACATGAGGTCACTAAACACAACATGAGGTCAGTACATGAGAAACAACATGAGGTCAGTACATGAGACACACAATGAGGTCAGTACATTAGACACAACAAGAGTTCAGGACAGTAGACACAACATGAGGTCACTAGACACAACATGAGGTCAGTACATTAGACACAACATGAGGTCAGTACAGTAGACACAACATGAGGTCAGTAGACAACATAGGTCAGTACATGAGACACAACATGAGGTCAGTACATTAGACACAACATGAGGTCAGTACATTAGACACAACATGAGGTCACTAGACACAACATGAGATCACTAGACAAAACATGAGGTCAGTACATGAGACACAAAATGAGGTCGGTACATTAGACACAACATGAGGTCACTAGACACAACATGAGGTCAGTACATTAGACACAACATGAGGCCACTAGACACAACATGAGGTCAGTAGACACAACATGAGGTCACTAGACAAAACATGAGGTCACTAAACACAACAAGAGGTCAGGACAGTAGACACAACATGAGGTCACTAGACACAACATGAGGTCAGTACATTAGACACAACATGAGGTCAGTACATTAGACACAACATGAGTTCAGGAGACACAACATGAGGTCAGTACATTAGACACAGCATGAGGTCAGTACATTAGACACAACATAAGGTCAGTACAGTAGACACAACATGAGGTCAGGATAAGAGCGTCTGCTAAATGACTTAAATGTAATGTAAATGTACATTAGACACAACATGAGGTCAGTACAGTAGACACAACATGAGGTCAGTACAGTAGACACAACATGAGGTCACTAGACACAACATGAGGTCACTAGACAAAACATGAGGTCACTAGACACAACATGAGGTCAGTACATGAGAAACAACATGAGGTCAGTACATTAGACACAACATGAGGTCAGTACATTAGACACAACATGAGTTCAGGAGACACAACATGAGGTCAGTACATGAGAAACAACATGAGGTCAGTACATGAGACACAAAATGAGGTCAGTACATTAGACACAACAACAGGTCAGGACAGTAGACACAACATGAGGTCAGTACATGAGACACAAAATGAGGTCAGTACATTAGACACAACAACAGGTCAGTACATTAGACACAACATGAGGTCAGTACATTAGACACAACATGAGGTCAGTACAGTAGACACAACATGAGGTCAGTACAGTAGAAACAACATGAGGCCACTAGACACAACATGAGCTCAGTAGACACCACATGAGGTCACTAGACACAACATGAGGTCACTAGACAAAACATGAGGTCACTAAACACAACAAGAGGTCAGGACAGTAGACACAACATGAGGTCACTAGACACAACATGAGGTCAGTACATTAGACACAACATGAGGTCAGTACATTAGACACAACATGAGTTCAGGAGACACAACATGAGGTCAGTACATTAGACACAGCATGAGGTCAGTACATTAGACACAACATAAGGTCAGTACAGTAGACACAACATGAGGTCAGGATAAGAGCGTCTGCTAAATGACTTAAATGTAATGTAAATGTACATTAGACACAACATGAGGTCAGTACAGTAGACACAACATGAGGTCAGTACAGTAGACACAACATGAGGTCACTAGACACAACATGAGGTCACTAGACAAAACATGAGGTCACTAGACACAACATGAGGTCAGTACATGAGAAACAACATGAGGTCAGTACATTAGACACAACATGAGGTCAGTACATTAGACACAACATGAGTTCAGGAGACACAACATGAGGTCAGTACATGAGAAACAACATGAGGTCAGTACATGAGACACAAAATGAGGTCAGTACATTAGACACAACAACAGGTCAGGACAGTAGACACAACATGAGGTCAGTACATGAGACACAAAATGAGGTCAGTACATTAGACACAACAACAGGTCAGTACATTAGACACAACATGAGGTCAGTACATTAGACACAACATGAGGTCAGTACAGTAGACACAACATGAGGTCAGTACAGTAGAAACAACATGAGGCCACTAGACACAACATGAGCTCAGTAGACACCACATGAGGTCACTAGACACAACATGAGGTCACTAGACAAAACATGAGGTCACTAGACACAACATGAGGTCAGTACATGAGAAACAACATGAGGTCAGTACATGAGACACAAAATGAGGTCAGTACATTAGACACAACAAGAGGTCAGGACAGTAGACACAACATGAGGTCACTAGACACAACATGAGGTCACTAGACACAACATGAGGTCACTAGACACAACATGAGGTCAGTACATGAGAAACAACATGAGGTCAGGACATTAGACACAACATGAGGTCAGTACATTAGACACAACATGAGGTCACTAGACACAACATGAGGTCAGTACAGTAGACACAACATGAGGTCATTACATTAGACACAACAAGAGGTCAGGACAGTAGACACAACATGAGGTCACTAAACACAACATGAGGTCAGTACATTAGACACAACATGAGGTCAGTACAGTAGACACAACATGAGGTCACTAGACACAACATGAGGTCACTAGACACAACATGAGGTCACTAGACACAACATGAGGTCAGTACATGAGAAACAACATGAGGTCAGGACATTAGACACAACATGAGGTCAGTACATTAGACACAACATGAGGTCACTAGACACAACATGAGGTCAGTACAGTAGACACAACATGAGGTCAGTACATTTGACACAACATGAGGTCAGTACATTAGACACAACATGAGGTTAGTAGACACAACATGAGGTCACTAGACACAACATGAGGTCACTAGACACAACATGAGGTCAGTACATTAGACACAACATGAGGTTAGTTCTGTATACACAACATGAGGTCAGGACATTGGACACAACATGAGGTCAGTACAGTAGACACAACATGAGGTCAGTACATTAGACACAACATGAGGTCAGTACATTAGACACAACATGAGGTCAGGAGACACAACATATATATATATTTTTTCATCTTTATTTAACCAGGTAGGCCAGTGGAGAACAGGTTCTCATTTACTATTGCGACCTGGCCAAGATAAAGCAAAGCAGTTCGACACATACAACGACACAGAGTTACACATGGAGTAAAACAAACATACAGTCAATAATACAGTATAAACAAGTCTATATACGATGTGAGCAAATGAGGTGAGATAAGGGAGGTAAAGGCAAAAAAGGCCATGGTGGCAAAGTAAAACAATATAGCAAGTAAAACACTGGAATGGTAGATTTGCAATGGAAGAATGTGCAAAGTAGAAAAAAAAATAATGGGGTGCAAAGGAGAAAAATAAATAAATAAATAAAATACAGTAGGGAAAGAGGTAGTTGTTTGGGCTAAATTATAGGTGGGCTATGTACAGGTGCAGTAATCTGTGAGCTGCTCTGACAGTTGGTGCTTAAAGCTAGTGAGGGAGATAAGTGTTTCCAGTTTCAGATATTTTTGTAGTTCGTTCCAGTCACTGGCAGCAGAGAACTGGAAGGAGAGGCGGCCAAAGAAAGAATTGGTTTTGGGGTGACTAGAGAGATATACCTGCTGGAGCGTGTGCTGCAGGTGGGAGATGCTATGGTGACCAGCGAGCTGAGGTAAGGGGGGACTTTACCTAGCAGGGTCTTGTAGATGACATGGAGCCAGTGGGTTTGGCGACGAGTATGAAGCGAGGGCCAGCCAACGAGAGCGTACAGGTCGCAATGGTGGGTAGTATATGGGGCTTTGGTGACAAAACGGATTGCACTGTGATAGACTGCATCCAATTTGTTGAGTAGGGTATTGGAGGCTATTTTGTAAATGACATTGCCAAAGTCGAGGATTGGTAGGATGGTCAGTTTTCCAAGGGTATGTTTGGCAGCATGATTGAAGGATGCTTTGTTGCGAAATAGGAAGCCAATTCTAGATTTAACTTTGGATTGGAGATGTTTGATATGGGTCTGGAAGGAGAGTTTACAGTCTAACCAGACACCTAAGTATTTGTAGTTGTCCACGTATTCTAAGTCAGAGCCGTCCAGAGTAGTGATGTTGGACAGGCGGGCAGGTGCAGGCAGTGATCGGTTGAAGAGCATGCATTTAGTTTTACTTGTATTTAGGAGCAATTGGAGGCCACGGAAGGAGAGTTGTATGGCATTGAAGCTTGCCTGGAGGGTTGTTAACACAGTGTCCAAAGAAGGGCCAGAAGTATACAGAATGGTGTTGTCTGCGTAGAGGTGGATCAGAGACTCACCAGCAGCAAGAGCGACCTCATTGATGTATACAGAGAAGAGAGTCGGTCCAAGAGTTGAACCCTGTGGCACCCCCATAGAGACTGCCAGAGGTCCGGACAGCAGACCCTCCGATTTGACACACTGAACTCTATCAGAGAAGTAGATGGTGAACCAGGCGAGCCAATCATTTGAGAAACCAAGGCTGTCGAGTCTGCCGATGAGGATGTGGTGATTGACAGAGTCGAAAGCCTTGGCCAGATCAATGAATACGGCTGCACAGTAATGTTTCTTATCGATGGCGGTTAAGATATCGTTTAGGACCTTGAGCGTGGCTGAGGTGCACCCATGACCAGCTCTGAAACCAGATTGCATAGCAGAGAAGGTATGGTGAGATTTGAAATGGTCGGTAATCTGTTTGTTGATTTGGCTTTCGAAGACCTTAGAAAGGCATGGTAGGATAGATATAGGTCTGTAGCAGTTTGGGTCAAGAGTGTCCCCCCTTTGAAGAGGGGGATGACCGCAGCTGCTTTCCAATCTTTGGGAATCTCAGACGACACAAAAGAGAGGTTGAACAGGCTAGTAATAGGGGTGGCAACAATTTCGGCAGATAATTTTAGAAAGAAAGGGTCTTGGGATTTGGGAGAAGGAGAAATGGGGAAGGCTTGGGCGAGTTGCTATGGGGGGTGCAGTGCTGTTGACCGGGGTAGGAGTAGCCAGGTGGAAAGCATGGCCAGCCGTAGAAAAATGCTTATTGAAATTCTCAATTATGGTGGATTTATCAGTGGTGACAGTGCTTCCTATCTTCAGTGCAGTGGGCAGCTGGGAGGAGGTGTTCTTATTCTCCATGGACTTTACAGTGTCCCAGAACTTTTTTGAGTTAGTGTTGAAGAAAACAAATTTCTGCTTGAAAAAGCTAGCCTTGGCTTTTCTAACTGCCTGTGTATAATGGTTTCTAGCTCCCCTGAACAGCTGCATATCACGGGGGCTGTTCGATGCTAATGCAGAACGCCATAGCATGTTTTTGTCTTGGTTAAGGGCAGTCAGGTCTGGGGAGAACCAAGGGCTATATCTGTTCCTGGTTCTAAATTTCTTGAATGGGGCATGTTTATTTAAGATGGTTAGGAAGGCATTTAAAAAAAATATCCAGGCATCCTCTACTGATGGGATGAGATCAATATCCTTCCAGGATACCCCGGCCAGGTCGATTAGAAAGGCCTGCTCGCAGAAGGGTTTCAGGGAGCGTTTGACAGTGATGAGTGGAGGTCGTTTGACCGCTGACCCATTACGGATGCAGGCAATGAGGCAGTGATCGCTGAGATCTTGGTTGAAGACAGCAGAGGTGTATTTAGAGGGCAAGTTGGTTAGGATGATATCTATGAGGGTGCCCGTGTTTAAGGCTTTGGGGAGGTACCTGGTAGGTTCATTGATAATTTGTGTGAGATTGAGGGCATCAAGTTTAGATTGTAGGATGGCTGGGGTGTTAAGTATGTTCCAGTTTAGATCGCCTAGCAGCACGAGCTCTGAAGATAGATGGGGGGCAATCAGTTCACATATGGTGTCCAGAGGTCATGAGGTCAGTACATTCGACACAACATGAGGTCAGTACATTCGACACAACATGAGGTCAGGAGACACAACATGAGGTTAGGAGACACAACATGAGGTTAGGACAATAGACACAACATGAGGTCAGGAGACACAACATGAGGTTAGGACAATAGACACAACATGAGGTCAGTAGACACAACATGAGGCCAGTACATTAGACACGACATGAGGTCAGTACATTAGACACAACATGAGGTCAGTACAGTGGTAACAACATGAGGTCAGTACATTGGTAACAACATGAGCTCAGTACAGTAGACACAATATGAGGTCATTACATTAGACACAACATGAGGTCAGTACATTAGACAGAACATGAGGTCAGTACATTAGACACAACATGAGGTCAGTACATTAGACACAACATGAGGTCAGTACATTAGACACAACATGAGACAGAAACAGGAACAGACTCAGAGCAGAGACAGAAACAGACACAGACACAGACTCAGAGCAGACAGAAACAGATACAGACTCAGAGCAGAGACAGAAACGGGAACAGACTCAGAGCAGAGACAGATACAGACACAGACAGAAACAAACACAGACTCAGAGCAGAGACAGATACAGACACAGATACAGACACAGACTCAGACTCAGAGCAGACAGAAACAGACACAGACTCAGAGCAGAGACAGATTCAGACACAGACACAGACTAAGAGCAGATACAGAAACAGACACAGACACAGACTCAGAATAGACAGAAACAGACAGACTCAGAGGAGAGACAGATACAGACACAGACACAGACTCAAACTAGACAGAAACAGACACAGACACAGACTCAGAGTAGAGACAGATACAGACACAGACACAGATTCAGAGCAGACAGAAACAGACACAGACTCAGAGTAGACAGAAACAGACAGACTCAAAGTAGAGACAGATACAGATACAGATACAGACACAGACACAGACTCAGAGTTGAGACATATACAGACACAGAGTCAGAGTAGAGACAGATACAGACACAGACACAGACTCAGAGCAGAGACAGAAACAGACACAGACTCAGAGTAGAGACAGATACAGACACAGACTCAGAGCAGAGACAGATACAGACACAGACTCAGAGCAGAGACAGAAACAGACACAGACTCAGAGTAGACAGAAACAGACAGACTCAAAGTAGAGACAGATACAGATACAGACACAGGCACAGACACAGACTCAGAGCAGAGACAGAAACAGACACAGACACAGACACAGACTCAGAGCAGAGACAGATATAGACACAGCTATCCTTCTGATTATACATGCTGTTTTAATATTTATTTTTTACATAGATTAGTTATTTGAGACGACCATGATAAGCAGTTGTCTAGCTGCACTCCCAATAGTTTGGCTTCTGCCAGTTCTTCAATTTGTACTCCTCCCATACTTAATTGTATCCCATGCTGTTTTGGCCTTTTCCTAGTTGAACAGTGTTGGTAAAATTATGATTAAATGACTGAATAAATCATTTTAAATGGAACTGTAACTAAGTAAAACTTATACTCTGTTTTATTATATCTGATTAACAATATGAGTTCATACGATGGGATTGTGTGACACAGACAAGGAGTAATTAAAGTTAATGAACACCATTCCAACTAGAAAGAAACAAATGTGTTGTGGACTGTGTAAACACATAAGGTCGTTAACCTATGGTTGAACCTACAGAAACTTAGCTCTGGGGTTTTTAGATAAGACAGTGAGTGCATTCCTAGGTTTTCTGTTAATTAGAACTGTCAGCTCAGTGGTGATCGATAATGTTGAGGGGTCAAAAGTTACCTGGGAGTGTGTTAGTAAGTTAGAATGAACTTTTCACCTCACTTTGTCCCGGTCGAGGGGAGGGGATTCTGTTAAAGCAATGAAATGACGTCATGATCTGTATATAAACTGTTGCTCGTGGTTAAGTGGCAGCGCGCTCCGAGAATAAATTCTGTTACCTATTATTAAAAAGACTGGTCTCCAACTATTTTATGCAAACAAGAATCTTACAAATTCTCATAAAATAGATGAAGGGTTTTCAATTAATGAAAGTACATTGGCATAATTAAATTACAGTAACAACAGACCAACATAACTTTGGTTTTCTTGTTGTTTAAAGAGCGTCTGCTAAATGACTTAAATGTAAATGTAAATGTAAGTTTGTTTTGGCAAACCCACTTCCTGATATTCTCCAAATCTCCTTGTAAAGCCTGCTGTACCTGTTGAAACGATTGTCTTGTTGCATAAATTGTAGTATCATCTGCAAATATAGTAGATTGAGTTTCAACCAAGGCATAGGGAAGGTCGTTGGTATATATTAAATAAAGAAGTGGCCCATGGCAGCTGCCCTGCGGTATTCCACAGTTTAACAAATTAGGGGATGAAAAATAACCATTAATACAGGTGGACTGTTTCCTGCCAGTTAGATATGACTGTACCAATTCAATGCTAACTCCTTAAAACCATAATGCATGAATTAAATGCTGCACTGAAATCTAAAAATAGTACACCTACAAATGTGCCATTATCCATAGCATTGAGCCACTGATCAGTCAAGTCAACCAATGCAGTGGTAGTGGAATGGTTTTTGCGATAAGCATGCTGATTGGCTGTAATCGGACCAGCACCAAGAGAGAAGAGACAGCAGACACTGTTCCTAATAATGGACCAGGAGACCAGCAAACAGGTAACACACACACACACACACACACACACACACACACACACACACACACACACACACACACACACACACACACACACACACACACACACACACACACACACACACACACACACACACACACACACACACTCTTGTACAGCTAACCCAGCTACAGACAGAGAGATTTTATTAGCGGTAGGCCTACCAGTCTCACTGAGTAAAGCTACAGTAATACATTTATCTCATACACTCTATAGTGTGTTTGTATTCTTTCGTTAAATCTTCAGTGTGATATTATGGCTGAACTCAAATGGACTGGTTGATAAAATACCAGTATTTATGGGAAAGTTTGAAAGGGGTATTTTGTTCTTAAATGATATTGTAATGGTAGAGTTATGTCCTTCATGGAGTTATCAAAATTGTATGGGAAGGTCTGCTCAATCCAAGAGTACAACCAATTGATTACAGCATTACCCCAAAAATGGAGAAGGCAGTTGGCAGCGAGAGGAGGTCGTGAACTGGTCTGTCTGCCCAATATAAAGGATCAAAACTGGCAGGGGAATAAAAATAGCATAAATAGGAAAGTATACCAGCATATACCAACAAAATGTTGAATATTTGGGGCATAAAATCATTGATGCTGTGCAGATTTTGTTGTCAGGATAATGGAATCAAAAGACCATTTATTTTGGTATTGCCCTCAGGTAGCCTGTTTATGGTCTCAGTTTCAGGAATGGCTGAAAATGCATAGTATTGATCTAAAATTTACCCTGGAAATAGTACTGTTAGGAGATCTGGAGAGACTGGGTCACTCAATAACTAATATACTAATACTCTTAGTAAAACTATTTATCTTCAACTCGCAATCTGTGGATTCTATTCGATTAGGTAGATTCAAATTGTACGTTAAACATCATAGTATAGTTGAAAGATGTGTGTTGCGAGGGACACGAAGTGGGTTGCCAGCAGAGATAGATGGGATGGGCGGAGGGAAGCTGAGGGTTGGTATGTGGAATTGGAGACAAGTGGGAGTGGAGTTGCTGTGTGAGAGAGAGAATGATGGTCAAAAGATAAAGGAAAAAAAAGTCAAAATAAAAGTACATTTGAATGACACTAAGTGGCAGTGTTTTTACAACTAATGCATGTTTGCCTGAGGCTGATGCCGTGCAGGTGTTTGTACACATGCATATACAAACACTCTCATTCAAATAGACACATACAAGAACACACACATACATGTAATAGTGCCAGACATGCACACAAACATATAAAGTAGGCATTGCTGTTATGATTTCAGTTGTCCTTGATGTTCTTTGTTTTAAATGTATAATTGTAAGAGAGAGAGAGAGAGAGAGAGAGAGAGAGAGAGAGAGAGAAGGGTGTTGTTTTGTGATTGTCTAGTATAGCATCCGTGATTTGTATCATTGATTGGACAGTCTATTTAGTTTATGATCAGGTGATATGGTGGTTCCATTTCTGTTGAATTTAGAGATGCTACTCCTTGAGATAAATGTCAGCTTCAACTGAGAACAAGTGTTTTTATAAAAATAATTAAACATAACATTTGGCGAACGAGTTTGTCTGAAAGTATTTCTGCATTATCCCTACCTCCACCAGAGCAGTTCTTGCCTCATGAACCAACAATCCCCTGGGACACATGGAAGTTGTTGTTTGAGACGTACATGCTAGCTACCGGACTTGATGTGGTTAGCCCTGAGAGGAAAAGGGCCATTCTTTTCCACTG
>NW_027038798.1:0-38603 GCF_034236695.1 Oncorhynchus nerka
CACAGCCATGCACACACACCTGACCATATACACACACACACACAGCCATGCACACACACACACAGCCATATGCACACACACACAGCCATATGCACACACACACACAAACCATGCACTCTTTTACACACACACAACCATATCACACACACACACAGCCATGTACACACACACACACAGCCATATGCACACGCACACTGACCATATGCAAAAAAAAACACACACACTGACTATATACACACACACACTGACCATATACACACACAACCATATGCACTGACCATATGCACACACAGCCATATGCACACACCTGACCATGCACACATGACCATATGCACACACACCTGACCATGCACACACTGACCATATGCACACACACAACCATATACACACACACACACAGACCATATACACACACACACACTGACAAACATACACACACACACACACAGCCATATGCACACAACCATGCTGACCATGTCGTGCACACACACTGACCATATGCACACAATAATATGCACACTTTGACCATATACACACAATATACACACGCACAGCCATGCACACACATAGCCATGTCACACACTGACCATGCACACAGCCATATACACACACTGACCGTATGCACACTGACCATGTATGCACACAGCCATATGCACACACAGCCATGTACACACATACACATGTCACACACACACATATGTGCATACACACACTGACCATGTGCACACACACACCTGAGCCATGTCACACACACACCTGACCATAATGCACACTGACACATGTATACGCACATATGCACACACACACAGACCATACACACACGTTGTGATCTTGCCACACGACCTGCCACCATGCACCACACACACACTACCATGCATGATGCCATCACCACTACCATGATCGTTGCTGCTTTCTTAATCATGTCTTCACTTCCTGACCGTGTACTTATGTGATCATGCACCACTAATATATATATAACGATGTTATGAATGCTCTTTGCCTTACTCAAATGTATTGTGCATGAATCATCGTGTACACCACCACCGCCGATAGTGCTTGTATACTTAATGTTCACCACCATCTGCACCTGATAATATACACCTACGCTCATTGTGCCATGATGTGCTTTGCATCGATGTTGTATGATGATACCACACCACACACACTGACCGTCGATGCTCATGGACGTTTATCTACCACACCACACCGATATACACGTTCACGCACACATCAGCGCTGTACTGATCGTGCGCATGTCGTACATACGCACACACCTGACCATGTCCACCACCACACACCTGACTCATGTACACTTTGACCATATGCAACAAACCATATGCACACACACACACAGCCATGTACTGCACACATGACCATATGCACATACACACACACAGCCATATGCACACACACACAGCCATATGCACACTGACCATATGCATGACCATGTCACACACACACTGACCATGTGCACACACTGACCATGCACCTGACCATATGCACACAAACCATATGCACACGCACGCGACCATGCACGCGACCGTATGCTGCACGCAGCCATGCACACACACTGACCATATGCACACTGACCATGCACACACAGCCATATGCACACACAGCCATATGCACACAGCCATATGCACTGACCATGCACACACACACACACACACACACTGACCATGCACACACCTGACCATGCACACGCACACACTGACCATATGCACACTGACCATACACACACACACACACACACAACCATACGCACACACACACACACTGACCATGCACACACACCTGACCATGCACACACACACACCTGACCATACGCACACACACACAATAATATGCACACTGACCATGCACATACACACTGACCATATGCACACACCTGACCATATGCACATACACACACACACCTGACCATATACACACACACACAGCCATATGCACATACACACACACAACCATGCACATACACACACACACCTGACCATATGCACACACACACACCTGACCATATGCACACACAGCCATATGCACATGCACATTGACCATGTGCACACTGACCATATGCACACACACTGACCATATGCACATACACACACACACAACCATATACACACACACACACAGCCATATGCACACACACACAGCCATATGCACATACACACACACACACAACCATATACACACACACAAACCATATGCACACACACAAACCATATGCACTTTACCTGACCATGCACACACCTGACCATGCACATGCACACACACACAGCCATATGCACACACCTGACCATATGCACATGCACACACAGCCATATACACACACACACACAATATATGCACATACACACACACAGCCATATACACATACACACACACACACTGGCTATATGCATGCACACACTGACCATATGCACACACACCTGACCATATACACACACATATGCACACACACACACAGCCATGTATACACACACACACACACACACAGCCATACACACACACACACACAGCCATGCACACACACCTGACTATACACATGCACACAGCCATATGCACACACACACTGACCATATGCACACACATATGCACACACACTGACCATATGCACGCACACACACACACAATCATATACACACACACACAATATATACACACACACACACAATATATACACACACACCTGACATATACACACACACACACAAACCATATGCCACACACACAATATATACACACTGACCATACACACACACAAACATATGCACACACACACCTGACCATATGCGCACACATACTGTCATGTGCACTGGACCTGACCATGCGCACACACAGCCATATGCACGCATGCACACACCTGACCATATGCACACACACACTGACCATATGCACACACACACACAAACCATATGCACACACTGACCATGTACACACATGCACACACCTGACCATCATGCACATGACCATATGCACGCACACACAGCCATATGCACACACACACATGCACACACGCACACAGCCATATGCATATACACACACACAACCATATACACACACACACACACACATATACACACACACACATATACACACATATACACACACACACAATATATACACACACAGCCATATACACACACACAACCATATGCACACACACATATATGCGCACATATGCACACACAGCCATACACACACACACACACTGTCGTAATACACACCTGACCATGCACACGCACACACTGACCATGCACACGCACACCTGACCATGCACACACACAGCCATGCCACCACCACCTGACCATGCACCTGACCATGCACCACACACACAGCCATGCACACGCACACGGCCATGCACACACACACTGACCATGCACACACACACAACATGCACACACACACACACAGTACATATGCACACACACACAGCCAATATACACACACACACACAGCCATATGCACACACTGACCATATGCACACACACAGCCATATGCACACGCACACAACATGTACACACGCACACACACAGCCATATACACACACACACACACACACAATAATATACACTGACCATGCACACACACACACACTTTGACCATATGCACACACACTGACCATATGCACACACACACACCTGACCATATACACACACACACCTGACCATATGTACACACACACACACACCTGACCATGTACACACACACTGACCATATGCACACACACACATGACCAATATACACACACACACTGACCATGCACACACACACACACACAGCGCATATACACACACACACACACACATGACCACACACACACACACACACACTGACACACACACACACACACACACACACACGACACATACACACACACACGCACACGCACATGCACACCCAAACCATATGCACGCACACACACAAACCATACACACACACACTGACCATATGCACACACACACACTGACACACGCACACACACACACACACACACACACACGCACACACACCTGACGCACATACACACACACACACACAGCCATACATACCCTTTACGCACACACACACAACCATGCACATACACACGCACACTGACACACACACACGCACACACTGACACACACGCACACCTGACGCACATGCACGCACACCTGACGCATGCATACGCACACACACACAACCATGTGCACACACACACCTGACACGATATGCACACACAGCCATGCACACACACCTGACCATATGCACGCACACGCACACCTGACTCACATGCACGCTCACACGGCTGACGGTATGCCTGACACACGCACACCGACCTTATGCACACATCACCTGACCATGATCGTCAACACCACCACACACTGACCATATACACACATTCACACGACAGTATCTCGTGATCACGTCACACACGAGCTCAATATGCATCAGACGCGCGCTGCCGCATGCACACACTGCCATCATGCGCACCACACCTGACAACGCATGCTGCGCACACTGACCGTGCACGCGCACGACCGCCATGTACACAGCCATATGCACGACCACGCACACTGACCAATACGCACACACACACACAGCCTGATAGTCTGCCGCACCACGCGATCACACATGTGTGCCGTCGTGCACCTGACCAGTATGCGCACCTACCTGACAACATGCACACACACACCTGTTAAAGTGTGCCGTGTTGATGGCACATTGTTTGTTCAGCAGATGCGGCGATCAGCGTACCGCCTGACCATATGCCACACTGACACCTGATGCACATCTGACCATGCATGACGCCTGAGCCTTGTGCATGACCATTGTTATGCATGAGCCATGCACGATCGACACGACGCACACGCACGCTGCTTCTTGACGACATCTCGCACGCACTTCGCGATGCCATGATCACGCACGCGTCAATCTTCATGATACATCTTGACCATGCACTCTCGATGTCACATGCACGACGTCTTACACTGACGCATGCTGTTTGCGCCTGAGCATGTGCTGTCGCGACGCAGCGCCTGACCATGCACACGCACGACACAGCCATGCACACACACTGACCATGCACACACACACACTGACCATGTACGACACACACACACAGCCATACACACACACCTGACCATGCACGCGCACACGCTATGACCATTTATGCACTGTCCTATGTTGCTACACACAACTGTTCATATACGACACTGTCCTGTGTGCATCGCACACACCTGACTCAATGCACACACACTGACCACACGCACGCACACACACACTGACCATACACACGCACACACCTGACTCGTACACACACACTGACCATACACTTTGACCATGCACGCACACGCACTGACCATATGCACACACACTGACCAGTGTGCACTCACACACTGACCATGCACACTGACCATTATACACACACTCACTTTTCAATTATATGCTCTACTGACCACACTCTAGACCACACACACAGCCACACACATGCCTGACCACACGCACTCGTGACCATGCACGCACGCACACACACGCTGCCATGGTGTTGCACTGCATCACGCACACTGACCATGCACACACACAATCAGCATGCACACACACACCCTGACGGTGCTGATCATACTCGCACAGCACGACGTGACCTTGCTGACGGCGCGCACACACCAGCCATACACACTGACACACACATGCCATGACACACATGCCTGACAACATGCCTGCACACACACTGCCATTTGCTCGCACACGTGCACCATATGCACAGCACACACACTGACCATATGCCACACGCACACACCTGACTCATGTACACGCACATTCACACCTGACCATATGCACACAGCACACTGACCATATGCACACACACACACGCACACCTGACCATATACACACACACACACACACAACCATATGCACCACAGCACAATGCATGCACACACACCTGACCGTATGCACACACCACCACGCGATACATGTGCACGCACACTGATAGCATTAACACCGCACACCGCCTTGCTGATGGTGTTGTATTTGTATACAATTGATGTTCATGTATGCTTCGATATTGTCTGGCGTTCTTCTGAATAAGTGTGCGTTTTTTCTACCACCTGACCAATATCTGCCTGTCATATCACCGCACGCACACACACTGACCAGTAATACACCCACCACCGCCTTACCTGACTCATACACACCTTACACCACCCTGACTCATCATGTTTCTTCCACATGATAAGCCATTATTCTTTTTAGCGATGATAATGTTTGTTGCCTTTTTTATTTTTGATGTTGCACTTTACCTGATATATCACGCACAATCATATACGCACACACACACACCTGACCATATACACACACACACACACTGACTCATGCAGATCGCGTCTTGCTCTGCCATGTCCGTATCTGCACACACGGACAACGTGTGTGCGCCTTTTCTGCTCACACGCTGCTTTCATTCACTACACACACTGACCATAATCTGTCACTGACGATATTTTCGCATGCTCACACACAGCCGTACGTCAGATCACACACACAACCACACACACACACACACACTGACTCGTAATACACACACACCTGCACGCACACTCTGACCGTATGCACGATGGCAGCGCACCACACTGCCGTGTACCATGTCTACACACACACCCATGACCATTTACTGACACGAGTGACCATGCACGGCGCACTGACCACACACACAGCCGATACACACACACACACACACAAACCTATGCACACTCTTCGCTTGACCACTGTACTGACTCATGTCGCGACACGCACGCGTCACTCAGCCTCGTCACACACTGACCACACACACAACCACACACACACACACACACAGCCACACACACACACACACACGACCACACACACACAGGGTGGTTCCACTTAGTGTGTCTATTTTACTCTGTATTGTTGTCAGGTTTAACAGGGTTGAACCCTTTTCCCCTTGATCTCTATTGACTGACTTTCCATCTCTCCTCTCTCTCTCCAGCCCTTCATGTCATATCAGCTTCGTCCATCCAGTGTACTCATTTGTTAATGGAGGGGATGATGTCATTTCCCCTGAGAGGACAGAGAGAGAGAGGACAGAAGAAAAGAGGAGGAGAGAGAGAGGCGGGAGAGGAGCGGAGAGAGGACTGAGAGAGAGAGAGGACAGAAGAGGCGGGAGAGAGAGCGGGAGGGAGAGACGGAGAGAGGGACAGAGCGAGAGAGAGAGGGAGAGGACGGAGAGAGAGGACAGAGATAGAGAGAGAGAGGACGGAGAAGAAAGAACAGAGGAGAAGGACAGGAGAGAGAGAGAGGAAGAGGACGGGAGAGAGAGAGGACAGAGGGAGGGAGGGAGAGGACAGAGAGGGAGGTTGGAGAGAGGAAGGAGGAGGGAGGAGCGAGGGACGAGACCGCGAGGCGAGGGAGGACAGAGAGGGATGATGAAGAGAGAGGAGGATGAAGAGAGAGGGAGGACAGAAGAGAGAGAGCGGCGACTAGAGATGGCCGTCTCTCGGCTTACGCGATTCCTAGGAAACTACGCGGTTTTTTGTTTTACGTGTGTATTTCTTAGCACATTAGTACTCCCAAGGTCATCTTGGGGTTTCGTTACATTCGGTCGAGGAGGACTGCACTGAATGTAGGGGCAGGCGATCGGCTCACCGTCGGTACGACCAGAATATGACTTTCTCAGAAAGCGGATCCTGTGTTTTGCCTTCCACCCAGGACGACGGATCGGATCCCAGCCGGTGAACCAAAGACCACGTCGCACGCATAAAAGGGCAAAGCGACTCTGTAGACGGGCACATCGCGCGCCGCTCCTAGCTATACTACTCGCCTATGTCCACACACACACAGTCTCTCTCAACCACACTGCACATTGCCCTAACCCATCTGGACAAGAGGAATGCCTATGTGAGAATGCTGTTCATCAGTTGCAGCTCAGCATTTAACACCATAGTACCCTCCAAACTCATCATCAAGGTCTCGACCCCGCCCTGTGCAACTGGGTACTGGACTTCCTGGCCGGGCCGCCGGGAGGTGGTGAAGGGTAGGTAGCAGCATCTCCGCCCCGCTGATCCTCAACACACTGGGGCCCCACTGAAGGGTGCGTTCTGAGCCCTCTCCTGTACTCCCCTGTTCACCACGACTGCTGTGGCCATGCACGCCTCCAACTCAATCACATCAGGGTTTGCAGGCAACACTACAGTGGTAGGCTTGATTACCAACAACTGACGAGACGGCCTACAGGGAGGGGGTGAGGCCCTACTGGTGTTGTGTCAGGAAAGATAACCTCACACTCAGCGTCCAACAAAACCGAGGCGGTGATTGTGAGCTGCAGGAAGCAGCCAGAGGGGAACACCCCTATCCACATCGTTGGAACGGTAGTGGAGAGGGTAGTAAGTTTTAAGTTCCTCGTGCACATCCGCGGGTTGTACCACAATACTGGGGGTGTACCACCATACTAGGAGGGGGTGGGGGTGGGGAGGGTGGGGGAGGTGTGCCACCATGCTGTGGAGGGGGGTGTACCACTCATACCTAGGAGGGGGGTTGCCACCATCTTTACCTAGGAGGAGGGGTACCGCCATGCTAGGAGGGGGGTGTGCCACCGTGCTGGGAGGGGGGGTGTTGTTCCTCACCCAGGGGGGAGTGTTCTCCTATCTCTCCTCTCTAGCAATGACGTACTGCTTCTGCCACAGACATCTATGATTTCTCATCATTTACTGTGATTTCTAATCATTTGGGGTGGCAACCCCGAGCTGATAATTTACAAATCTGTCGTTCTGCCCTTGAACAAGGCAGTTAACCCACTGTTCCCTGGCAGGCCGTCATCGTAAATAAGAATTTGTTCTGAACTGACTGAGCCTAGTTAAAATAAAGGATACATAAAAAAGACATATGTATATTTTAGCAGTAGTTGGTCGACATCAGCACAGCAGAGGTGTTGGAGGTGTGACTGAGTGCACGAGCTGACCAATAGGCGCACAAGTCCTTCCTTATTATCTTGACTGTGATAGGAGTTCTAATAGATGTCTTCATTTCAGTTCAGTTGGAGAATAAGAGGAGAGAGAGAGAGAGAGACAGAGAGAGAGAGAACAGAGATAGGAGAGAGAGAGAACCTGAGAGAGAGAGAGAGAGGAGAGACAGAGAAATGGGGAGATCAGAGAGAGAGACGGGGAGGAGGGGACGGAGAGATGGAGGAGAGAGGACGGAGGAGAGAGAGGGGACGGAAGGACGGAGAGCTGAGACGAGAGAGAGAGAGAGAGAGAGAGACGGAGATGAGAAATAGAGACAGAGAGAGAGAGGCGGACAGAGAGAGACAGACAGACGTTGTGGTCTGCATTGTAGTCTCCATACACCACATGAAACATGCCATACGCGGTGGATTCAGGACAAGGTCTTGAGAGGGTGTGCGTGTGTGTGTGCTGTATGTGTGTGTGTGTGTGTGTGTGCGCACTGGGCAGGATAGCCCAATGAACAGTTGTTGCCGGTACATGTTTGTTGTGGAGCAGAATGATGGATTGTTTGTTGTTCTGTCTGTTCCTCGCTTCTTTGATGTGATGGATGACATTACACACCTGCCCCTCTCTGGGGATGAGAGGCAAACACACATGCACAAACACGCACGCACACATGCACAAACACGCACGCATCACACACACACACACACACACACATAAACACACACAAACACACACATAAACACACACATAAACACACACACATTATTCACACACACACGCACGCACCACACAGGTCTCTCTCCACCCTTCTCTCTTTCTCTGTGAATAAGCACGGAGCTCCTTTTGAACCCGATGTTCCTCGTTAGTGCTGGAGACGTCGTCTATCTGGAAATGACCTTTAAATATCCAGCGTGCTACAACACCGCTCTGGCTAAGATCCTCAAACGGTTTACAGCTGCAGGGTGCGTCGTGACGGAGATGCGACATCACTGCCATCAGGGCCTCAGAGGAAGACCAAACCATTTTCAAAGATTCATCCACCAAGACTGTTCTCTCTGTTTCCGTACGGAAAGCGGTGCCAGGGCACCAAGTCTGTAACAAACAGGACCTGAGCCAGCTTCTACCCCCAAACTGACTAACAAGACTGCTACCTGCTACCCCCAAACTGACAAACAAGACTGCTACCCCCCAGGCTGACGAAACTGGCTGACTTTGCCCCCCCAGACTGACAAACAAGACTGCTACCTGCCACCTTTGGGCCAGAGCCAGGCGGAGTGCCCCCCAGGCTGGATCAGACCGGTTTATGCCCCCAGGCCGACCAGACAAGGCTTTGCTGCCTGCCACCCCCCCCCCAGACTGACAGGCGTAGGACTGGCACCACGTGGCCTCCCCCAGGCCCGACCAAGACAAGGACTGCTGCCCCCAGACTAGACCAAACAAGGACTGCTACCCCCCAGGCCCAGACCAGGCTCGAGGACTGCTGCCGCGTAGGCGGATGACCAGAGCAGGACTGCTGCCCCCAGGCCCGAGGCCAAACAGGACTGTCTACCCCCAGGCTGACCAAACAGGACTGCTACCTGCCCCCTAGACTGACAAAACCAGAGACTGCTACCTGCCCCCAGGCAGACCAAACAGGACTGCTGCCTGCCCCCAAGGCTGACAAACCGGTCTGCTTCAGCCCCCAGGCTGACAGAGCTCTAGGACAGGCTGCCTGCTGCCCCCAGGCCCAGGTACCAGAACAGGACCTGCTGCCCCCCAGACAGAGCGGACTGCTGACCTGCTGCCCCCACTTGGCGCGATAGATATGGACTGCTGCCCCCAGACTGACCAAGACCAGGACTGCTGCCTCCCCCAGATGATAAGGCATAGAGACTGCTCATGTGCCGGGCCAGACTGAATGGATGGGACTTGCTGGCCCCCAGGCTGAATGAGCTCGGACCAGCGCTGCTGCCCCCCTAGGCTGACCATGAACTGGGACTTGCTCTTTGCCCCCGCAGACAGGACATAGGTCTGCTACCTGTACCCCCACCCCGGGCGAGTAGAGTGTTCGTAATGCTGTGCCGCCGGTGTTTCACTGCTGCCACCAGTGTTTCTGTGCTGCCCAGGTGTTTCACTGTGCCACCAGTGTTTTTGCTACCACCAGTATTTCGCTGTGCTGCCAGTGTTCACTGTGCTGCCACCCGGTGTTTCCTATGCTGCCACCGGTGTTTTCCGCTGTGCTGCCACCGGTGTTTCGCTGTGCTGCCACCAGTGTTTCTGTGCTGCCACCAGTGTTTCACTATGCTGCCGGTGTTTCACTGTGCTGCCGTGTGTTCGCTGTGCTGCCACCAGTGTTTCGCTATTCTGCGGTGTTTGTGCACCAGTGTTTCACTATTGCCACCAGTGTTTCACTATGCTGCCACCAGTGTTCACTATGCTGCCACCCAGTGTTCACTATGCTGCCACCAGTGTTTCACTGCTGCCACCAGTGTTTCACTATGCTGCCAGTGTTCAGTGTGTTTCACTGTGCTGCCATGCACCAGTGTTTCACTATGCTGCCAGTGTTTCACTATGCTGCCACCAGTGTTTCGCTATGCTGCCACCAGTGTTTCACTGCTTCTGCCAGTGTTTCACTATGCTGCCACCAGTGTTCACTGTGCTGCCACCGGTGTTTCACTGTGCTGCCACCGGTGTTTCACTATGCTGCCACCAGTGTTTCACTGTGCTGCCCCGGTGTTTCACTGTGCTGCCACCAGTATTTCACTATGCTACCGGTGTTCCAGTGTGTTTCACTGTGCTGCCACCAGTGTTCACTATGCTGCCACCAGTGTTTTCACTGTGCTGTGCTGCCACCAGTGTTTCACTATGCTGCCACCAGTGTTTCACTGTGCTGCCACCAGTGTTTCACTGTTATGCTGCCAGTGTTTCACTATGCTGCCACCGGTGTTTCACTATGCTGCCGCCGGTGTTTCACTGTGCTGCTGCCTGCCACCGGTGTTTCACTGTGCTGCTGCCACCAGTGTTTCGCTATGCTCACCAGTGTTTCACTGTGCTGCCACCGGTGTTTCACTGTGCGGTGCCACCAGTGTTTCACTGTGCTGCCACCAGTGTTTCACTATGCTGCCACCAGTGTTTCACTATGCTGCCAGTGTTTCACTATGCCTGCCGCTGCCGGTGTTTCGCTATGCTGCCACCGGTGTTTCGCTGTGCTGCCTGCCCAGTGTTTCGCTATGCTGCCACCCAGTGTTTCACTATGCTGCCACCGGTGTTTCATATGCTGTGCTGCCCCGGTGTTTCACTATGCTGCCACCCGGTGTTTCACTGTGCTGCCACCGGTGTTTCACTGTTCTGCCAGTGTTTCGCTATGCTGCCAGTGTTCGCTGTGCTGCCCCGGTGTTTCACTGTGCTGCCACCCGGTGTTTCGCTATGCTGCCACCCAGTGTTTCGCTGTGCTGCCACCGGTGTTTCGCTGTTGCTGCCGGTGTTTCGCTATGCTGCTGCCGGTGTTTCGCTGTGCTGCCGGTGTTTCACTGTGCTGCCGGTGTTTCACTATGCTGCCACCGGTGTTTCACTGTGCTGCCGGTGTTTCGCTATGCTGCCACCAGTGTTTCACTGTGCTGCCACCGGTGTTTCGCTGTGCTGCCACCAGTGTTTCACTGTGCTGCCAGTGTTTCACTGTGCTACCCAGTGTTTCACTATGCTGCCACCGGTGTTTCACTATGCTGTGTTTCACTTTAATGCTGCTGCCACCGCCAGTGTTTCACTATGCTGCCACCGGTGTTTCGCTGTATGCTGTTTCCACCGGTGTTTCACTGTGCTGCCAGTGTTTCGCTATGCGGTGCCACCAGTGTTTCACTATGCTGCCACCGGTGTTTCGCTGTGCTGCCACCAGTGTTTCACGCTATGCTGCCGCCGGTGCCACTGTTCTGCCAGTGTTTCACTATGCTGCCACCGGTGTTCGCTATGCTGCCACCGGTGTTTCGCTGTGCTGCCACCGGTGTTTCGCTGTTCTGCCGGTGTTTCGCTGTGCTGCCACGCCGGTGTTTCGCTGTGCTGCCACCGGTGTTTCACCATGCTGCCAGTGTTTCGCTATGCTGCCACCAGTGTTTCACTGTGCTGCCGCCAGTGTTTCTGTTCTGTGCTGCCACCAGTGTTTCTATGCTGCCACCGGTGTTTCACTGTGCTGCCAGTGTTTCACTGTGCTGCCACCAGTGTTTCTGTGCTGCCACCGGTGTTTCACTGTGCTGCCGCCAGTGTTTCACTATGCTGCCGGTGTTTCACTATGCTGCCAGTGTTTCACTATGCTGCCACCAGTGTTTCGCTATGCTGCCACCAGTGTTTCACTATGCTGCCACCGGTGTTTCACTGTGCTGCCACCAGTGTTCACTGTGCTGCCCGGTGTTTCGCTGTGCTGCCACCAGTGTTCACTGTGCTGCCGGTGTTTCACTGTTCTGCCGGTGTTTCACTATGCTGCCGGTGTTTCGCTATGCTGCCGGTGTTTCGCTGTGCTGCCGGTGTTTCTGTGCTGCCCCGGTGTTTCGCTGTGCTGCCACCGGTGTTTCGCTGTTGCTGCCGGTGTTTCGCTGTGCTGCCGGTGTTTCGCTGTGCTGCTGCTGCCGGTGTTTCGCTGTGCTGCCACCGGTGTTCCTTTCGGTGTTCTATGCTGCCACCGGTGTTTCACTGTGCTGCCACCGGTGTTTCACTGTGCTGCCACCGGTGTTTCGCTATGCTGCCACCGGTGTTTCACTGTGCTGCCACCAGTGTTTCGCTATGCTGCCACCAGTGTTTCACTGTGCTGCCAGTGTTTCACTATGCTGCCACCGGTGTTTCACTATGCTGCCACCAGTGTTTCACTGTGCTGCCACCAGTGTTTCACTATGCTGCCACCAGTGTTTCACTGCTGCCGGTGTTTCGCCACCAGTGTTTCACTATGCTGCCACCAGTGTTTCGCTGCGGTGTTTGCCACCGGTGTTTCACTATGCTACCCCAGTGTTCACTGTGCTGCCACCAGTGTTTCGCTATGCTGCCAGTGTGCTGCCACCAGTGTTTTCGCTTGCTGCCACCGGTGTTTCATGCTGCCACCAGTGTTTCACTGTGCTGCCACCGGTGTTTCACTATGCTGCCACCAGTGTTTCACTATGCTGCCACCAGTGTTTCACTGTATGCCACCGGTGTTCCTGTGCCAGTGTTTCACTATGCTGCCGGTGTTCGCTATGCTGCGGTGTTTCCTGTGCTGCCGGTGTTTCTTTATGCTGCCACCGGTGTTTTCACTGTGCTGCCACCGGTGTTTCACTGTGCTGCCGGTGTTTCGCTGTGCTGCCACCGTGTGTTCGCTGTTTGCCACGGTGTTCGCTGTGCTGCCACCGGTGTTTCGCTGCCGGTGCGGTGTTCCACCAGTGTTTCGCTGTGCTGCCAGTGTTTCACTGTGCTGCCACCGGTGTTTCGCTGTGCTGCCACCGGTGTTTCACTTTCTGCAGTGTTTCACTATGCTGCCAGTGTTTCGCTGTGCTGCCGGTGTTTCACTATGCTGCCACCAGTGTTCGCTGTGCTGCCACCCGGTGTTTCGCTATGCTGCCACCAGTGTTTCGCTATGCTGCCACCGGTGTTTCACTGTGCTACCACCCAGTGTTTCACCTGCCACCAGTGTTTCACTATGCTGCCACCAGTGTTTCGCTGTTGCTGCCGGTGTTTCACTGTGCTGCCCGGTGTTTCACTGTGCTGCCACCGGTGTTTCACTGTGCTGCCACCGGTGTTTCACTATGCTGCCACCGGTGTTTCACTGTGCTGCCACCGGTGTTTTCTATGCTGCCCGGTGTTTCGCTGTGCTGCCACCGGTGTTTCACTATGCTGCCAGTGTTCGCTGTGCTGCCGCCGGTGTTTCACTGTGCTGCCGCCGGTGTTTCGCTGTTCACCACCAGTGTTTCACTAATGCTGCCACCAGTGTTTCGCTGTGCTGCCAGTGTTCCGTGCTGCCCAGTGTTTCACTGTGCTGCCACCAGTGTTTCACTATGCTGCCACCAGTGTTTCACTATGCTGCCACCGGTGTTTCACTATGCTGCCACCAGTGTTTCACTGTGCTGCTGCCGGTGTTTCCTGTGCTGCCCGGTGTTTCACTGTGCTGCCACCAGTGTTTCACTATGCTGCCGGTGTTTCGCTGTGTTTCACTATGCTGCCACCGGTGTTTCACTGTTGCTGCCGGTGTTTCACTGTGCTGCCACCAGTGTTTCGCTGTGCTGCCACCAGTGTTCACTGCTGCTGCCAGTGTTTCGCTGTGCTGCCGGTGTTTCGCTGCTGCCGGTGTTCGCTATGCTGCCACCGGTGTTTCGCTATGCTGCCGCCGGTGTTTCGCTGTGCTGCCGGTGTTTCACTGTGCTGCCACCGGTGTTTCGCTGTGCTGCCACCGGTGTTTCGCTGTGCTGCCACCGGTGTTTCACTGTGCTGCCACCAGTGTTTCGCTGTGCTGCCGCTGTTCTGCCAGTGTTTCACTGTGCTGCCGGTGTTTCCAGTGTTTCACTGTTCTGCCAGTGTTTCGCTATGCTGCCACCAGTGTTCACTTGCTGCCGCCTATGCTGCCACCCGGTGTTCCTATGCTGCCAGTGTTTCGCTGTGCTGCCAGTGTTTCGCTGTGCTGCCAGTGTTTGTTTGCCACCGCTGTGCTGCCACCAGTGTTTCACTATGCTGCCACCAGTGTGTTCTGCCACCAGTGTTTCACTATGCTGCCACCGGTGTTTCACTGTGCTGCCACCAGTGTTTCACTGTTGCTGCCAGTGTTTGCTATGCTGCCACCGGTGTTTCACTGTGCTGCCACCCGGTGTTCACTATGCTGCCAGTGTTTCCTGTGTGTGTTCGCTGTGCTGCCACCGGTGTTTCACTGTTCTGCTGCCGCCAGTGCGCTGTGCTACCAGTGTTTCACTATGCTGCCCAGTGTTCACTGTGCTGCCGGTGTTTGCTATGCCACCGGTGTTTCACTGTGCTGCCACCAGTGTTTCACTGTGCTGCCACCGGTGTTCACTGTGCTGCCAGTGTTTCACTGTTTGCTGCCACCAGTGTTTCGCTATGCTGCCACCAGTGTTTCGCTGTGCTGCCGGTGCCTGTGCTGCCGTGTTTCACTATGCTGCCACCAGTGTTTCACTATGCTGCCACCAGTGTTTCACTATGCTGCCCCTGTGTGTTTCACTATGCTGCCACCAGTGTTTCGCTATTCTGCCAGTGTTTCACTATGCTGCCACCGGTGTTCCGTGTGTTTCACTGTGCTGCCACCAGTGTTTTCACTATGCTGCCACCAGTGTTTCAGTGGTGTTTATGCTGCCACCAGTGTTTCACTATGCTGCCACCAGTGTTTCACTGTGCTGCCAGTGTTTCACTATGCTGCCACCGGTGTTTCGCTGCTGCCAGTGTTTACCTGCCGGTGTTTCGCTGTGCTGCCGCCGGTGTTTCGCTGTGCTGCCGCCGGTGTTTCACTGTGCTGCCACCGGTGTTTCGCTGTGCTGCCCGGTGTTTCGCTGTGCTGCCGGTGTTTCACTGTGCTGCCGCCGGTGTTTTCGCTGTGCTGCCACCGGTGTTTCGCTGTGCTGCCACCGGTGTTTCACTGTTCTGCTGCCTGCCGGTGTTTCGCTATGCTGCCACCGGTGTTTCGCTGTGCTGCCGCCGGTGTTTCACTGTGCCTGCCACCCGGTGTTTCTATTCTGCCGCCAGTGTTTGCTGCCACCGGTGTTTCGCTAATGCTGCCCGGTGTTTCGCTGTGCTGCCGCCAGTGTTTCGCTGTGCTGCCGGTGTTTCACTGTGCTGCCACCGGTGTTTCACTGCTGCCACCAGTGTTTCACTATGCTGCCACCAGTGTTTCACTATGCTGCCACCGGTGTTTCACTGTGCTGCCAGTGTTTCACTGTGCTGCCACCAGTGTTTCACTATGCTGCCACCAGTGTTTCACTATGCTGCCACCAGTGTTTCACTATGCTGCCCAGTGTTTCACTATGCTGCCGCCAGTGTTCACTATGCTGCCACCAGTGTTTCACTATGCTGCCACCGGTGTTTCACTATGCTGCCAGTGCCTGCCAGTGTTTCACTGCTGCCACCAGTGTTTTCACTATGCTGCCACCGGTGTTTCACTGTGCTGCCACCAGTGTTTCCTATTCCACCAGTGTTTCACTGTGCTGCCACCAGTGTTTCACTGCTGCTGCCAGTGTTTCACTATGCTGCCACCAGTGTTTCACTATGCTACCACCAGTTCTGCCACCAGTGTTTCACTGTGCTGCCACCGGTGTTCACTGTGCTGCCACCAGTGTTTCACTATGCTGCCAGTGTTCCACTGTTCGCTATGCTGCCACCAGTGTTTCACTATGCTGCCACCAGTGTTCACTATGCTGCCACCAGTGTTTCACTGTGCTGCCACCAGTGTTTCACTATGCTGCCACCGGTGTTCGCTGTGCTGCCACCGGTGTTTCGCTGTGCTGCCACCAGTGTTTCACTGCTGCTGCCACCGGTGTTTCACTGTGCTGCCCTATGCTGCCGCCGGTGTTTCGCTGTGCTGCCACCAGTGTTTTGCCCGGTGTTTCGCTGTGCTGCCGGTGTTTCGCTATGCTGCCACCGGTGTTTCGCTGTGCTGCCAGTGTTTATGCTGCCACCAGTGTTTCACTATGCTACCGGTGTTCGCTGTGCTGCCACCGGTGTTTCACTGTGCTGCCACCCGGTGTTTCACTATGCTGCCGCCGGTGTTTCACTGTGCTGCCACCAGTGTTTCGCTGTGCTGCCACCGGTGTTTCACTATGCTGCCAGTGTTCACTATGCTGCCACCGGTGTTTCCAGCTGTGTTCCTTGCTGCCACCAGTGTTCACTATGCTGCCACCAGTGTTTCGCTGTGCTGCCACCAGTGTTTCACTATGCTACCGCCAGTGTTTCACTATGCTGCCACCAGTGTTTCACTATGCTGCCACCGGTGTTTCACTGTGCTGCCACCAGTGTTTCACTATGCTGCCACCAGTGTTTCACTGTGCTGCCACCAGTGTTTCTATGCTGCCACCAGTGTTTCACTATGCTGCCACCGGTGTTTCGCTGTGCTGCCACCAGTGTTTCGCTGTGCTGCCACCCGGTGTTTCGCTGTGCTGCCACCAGTGTTCGCTGTGCTGCCCAGTGTTTCGCTATGCTGCCGCCGGTGTTTCGCTGTGCTGCCGCCGGTGTTTCACTGTTCGCCAGTGTTTCGCTGCTGCTGCCGGTGTTGCCGCGGTGTTTCGCTGTGCTGCTGTACCACCGGTGTGCTGCCACCGGTGCTGTGCTGCCACCGGTGTTTCGCTGTGCTGCCAGTGTTTCGCTGTGCTGCCACCGGTGTTTTTTATGCTGCTGCCACCAGTGTTTCACTTGCTGCCGGTGTTTCACTGTGCTGCCACCTGCCGGTGTTTCACTATGCTGCCCACCAGTGTTTCACTGTGCTGCCACCGGTGTTTCACTGTGCTGCTGCCGGTGTTTCGCTGTGCTGCCACCGGTGTTTCACTGTGCTGCCGGTGTTTCGCTGTGCTGCCACTGTGCTGCCCGGTGTTTCGCTGTGCTGCCACCGGTGTTTCGCTGTGCTGCCACCGGTGTTTCGCTGTGCTGCCACCGGTGTTTCACTATGCTGCCACCGGTGTTTCACTGTGCTGCCGGTGTTTCCTGTGCTGCCACCGGTGTTTCGCTGTGCTGCCAGTGTTTCCAGTGTTATGCTGCCCGGTGTTTCGCTATGCTGCCACCAGTGTTTCACTGTGCTGCCACCAGTGTTTCACTGTGCTGCCAGTGCTGTGCTGCCCAGTGTGCTGCCACCAGTGTTTCCGCGGTGTTTGCTGCCACCAGTGTTTCGCTGTGCTGCCACCAGTGTTTCACTATCTGCAGTGTTTCACTATGCTGCCCAGTGTTTCACTATGCTGCCACCAGTGTTTCGCTGTGCTGCTGCCGGTGTTTCACTATGCTGCCACCGGTGTTTCACTATGCTGCCACCAGTGTTTCACTGTGCTGCCACCGGTGTTTCGCTGCTGCTGCCGGTGTTTCGCTGTGCTGCCGCCGGTGTTTCACTGTGCTGCCACCAGTGTTTCACTATGCTGCCACCGGTGTTTCACTGTGCTGCCGGTGTTTCACTGTGCTGCCACCAGTGTTTCACTGTGCTGCCACCGGTGTTTCACTGTGCTGCCGGTGTTTCACTGTGCTGCCGCCGGTGTTTCGCTGTGCTGCCACCGGTGTTTCGCTGTGCTGCCACCGGTGTTTCGCTGTGCTGCCACCGGTGTTTCGCTGTGCTGCCACCGGTGTTTCACTGTGCTGCCAGTGTTTCGCTATGCTGCCACCGGTGTTTGTGTTGCCGCAGTGTTTCGCTGCCTGCCACCGGTGTTTCACTGTGCTGCCACCAGTGTTTTTTGCTGCCACCGGTGTTTCACTATGCTGCCACCGGTGTTTCACTATGCTGCCACCGGTGTTTCACTGTGCTGCCACCGGTGTTTCACTATGCTGCGGTGTTTCACTGTGCTGCCAGTGTTTCGCTGTGCTGCCACCGGTGTTTGTTTCGCCGGTGTTTGTGCTGCCACCAGTGTTTGCTGTGCTGCCGCCAGTGTTTCGCTGTGCTGCGCCGGTGTTTCGCTATGCTGCCACCAGTGTTTCACTATGCTGCCACCAGTGTTTCACTATGCTGCCGCCGGTGTTTCACTGTTCTGCCGGTGTTTCACTATGCTGCCACCAGTGTTTCGCTGTGCTGCCACCAGTGTTCACTGTGCTGCCGCCGGTGTTTCGCTGTGCTGCCACCAGTGTTTTCACTGTGCTGCCACCAGTGTTTCACTGTGCTGCCACCGGTGTTTCACTATGCTGCCACCAGTGTTTCCTATGCTGCCACCAGTGTTTCTGTGCTGCCGCCGGTGTTTCACTATGCTGCCACCAGTGTTTCACTGTGCTGCCACCAGTGTTTCACTGTGCTGCCACCAGTGTTTCAGTGTTTCACTGTATGCTGCCACCAGTGTTTCACTATGCTGCCACCAGTGTTTCGCTGTGCTGCCACCAGTGTTTCGCTGTGCTGCCCCAGTGTTTCACTATGCTGCCACCAGTGTTTCACTATGCTGCCACCGGTGTTTCACTATGCTGCCACCAGTGTTTCTGTGCTATGCTGCCACCGGTGTTCACTGTGCTGCCGGTGTTTCACTGTGCTGCCACCAGTGTTTCACTATGCTGCTGCCGGTGTTTCACTATGCTGCCAGTGTTTCACTGTGCTGCCACCAGTGTTTCACTATGCTGCCACCAGTGTTTCGCTATGCTGCCCAGTGTTTCACTGTGCTGCCGCCGGTGTTTCGCTGTGCTGCCCAGTGTTTCGCTGTGCTGCCACCAGTGTTTCACTGTGCTGCCGCCAGTGTTTCACTATGCTGCCAGTGTTTCACTATGCTGCCACCAGTGTTTCACGGTGTTGCTGCTGCCACCAGTGTTTCACTGTGCTGCCACCAGTGTTTTGCTGCAGTGTTTCTGTGCTGCCAGTGTTTCACTATGCTGCCACCAGTGTTTCACATGCTGCCACCAGTGTTTCACTGTGCTGCCACCGGTGTTTCGCTATGCTGCCACCGGTGTTTCGCTGTGCTGCCACCGGTGTTTCGCTGTGCTGCCACCAGTGTTTCACTGTGCTGCCGCAGTGTTTCACTGTGCTGCCGCCGGTGTTTCACTGTGCTGCCAGTGTTTCACTGTGCTGCCACCAGTGTTTCTATGCTGCCACAGTGTTTCACTATGCTGCCACCGGTGTTTCACTGTGTGTTTCACTGTGCTGCCAGTGTTTCACTATGCTGCCACCAGTGTTTCGTTCTGTGCTGCCACCGGTGTTTCACTGTGCTGCCCAGTGCTGCTGCCAGTGTTTCGCTATGCTGCCACCAGTGTTCACTATGCTGCCACCAGTGTTTCGCTGTTGCTGCCAGTGTTTCGCTATGCTGCCGGTGTTTCACTATGCTGCCACCAGTGTTTCGCTATGCTGCCAGTGTTTCACTATGCTGCCACCAGTGTTTCACTATGCTGCCACCAGTGTTTCACTGTGCTGCCACCAGTGTTTCACTATGCCACCAGTGTTTCATGCTGCCGCCAGTGTTTCACTGTGCTGCTGCCAGTGTTTCACTATGCTGCCACCAGTGTTTCACTGTGCTGCCAGTGTTTCACTATGCTGCCACCGGTGTTTGTTTCGCCCGGTGTTTCTATGTGCTGCCACCAGTGTTTCGCTATGCTGCCACCGGTGTTTCACTGTGCTGCCACCGGTGTTTCTGTGCTGCCACCAGTGTTTTGCTGCCACCGGTGTTTCGCTGCTGCGGTGTTTGCTGTGCTGCCGCCGGTGTTTCGCTGTGCTGCCCGGTGTTTCGCTGTGCTGCCACCGGTGTTTCACTATGCTGCCACCGGTGTTTCGCTGTGCTGCCACCAGTGTTTCTATGCTGCCGGTGTTGCTGCCAGTGGTGTTTCACTGTGCTGCCAGTGTTTCACTGTGCTGCCAGTGTTTCGCTGTGCTGCCACCGGTGTTTCACTGTGCTGCCAGTGCTATGCTGCCACCGGTGTTCTGCCGGTGTTTTCGCTGTGCTGCCCGGTGTTTCACTATGCTGCCACCGCCAGTGTTTCACTATGCTGCCACCGGTGTTTCACTGTGCTGCTGCCTGCCGGTGTTTCGCTGTGCTGCCACCGGTGTTTCGCTGTGCTGCCGCCGGTGTTTCGCTGTGCTGCCCCGGTGTTTCGCTGTGCTGCCGGTGTTTCACTGTGCTGCCACCGGTGTTTCACTGTGCTGCCGCCAGTGTTTCACTGTGCTGCCGCCGGTGTTTCGCTGTGCTGCCACCGGTGTTTCGCTGTATGCTGCCTGCCCGGTGTTTCACTATGCTGCCACCAGTGTTTCACTGTGCTGCCACCAGTGTTTCACTATGCTGCCACCGGTGTTTCACTGTGCTGCCACCGGTGTTCGCTGTGCTGCCGCCAGTGTTTCACTGTGCTGCCACCAGTGTTTGCTGTGCTGCCACCGGTGTTTGCTGTGCTGCCACCGGTGTTTCACTGCTGCTGCCAGTGTTCACTGTGCTGCCACCGGTGTTTCACTATGCTGCCGCCAGTGTTTCGCTATGCTGCCTATGCTGCCAGTGTTTCACTGTGCTGCCACCGGTGTTTCACTGTTGCTGCCGCCAGTGTTTCACTGTGCTGCCACCAGTGTTTCACTGTGTTTGCCACCGGTGTTTCGCTGTGCTGCCACCGGTGTTTCGCTGTGCTGCCACCGGTGTTTCACAGTGTTTTCTGCCGGTGTTTCGCTGTGCTGCCGGTGTTTCGCTGTGCTGCCGCCGGTGTTTCGCTGTGCTGCCTGCCGGTGTTTCTGTTCTTGCCCGGTGTTTCGCTGTGCTCTGCCCAGTGTTTCGCTGTGCTGCCGGTGTTTCGCTGTGCTGCCGCCCGGTGTTTCGCTGTGCTGCCCGGTGTTTCGCTGTGCTGCCGGTGTTTCGCTATGCTGCCACCAGTGTTTCACTATGCTGCCCAGTGTTTCACTATGCTGCCACCCGGTGTTTCACTATGCTGCCACCAGTGTTTTCACTATGCGGTGTTTCCTATGCTGCCAGTGTTTCACTGTGCTGCCACCAGTGTTTCGCTATGCTGCCACCGGTGTTTCTGCCGCCGGTGTTTCGCTGTGCTGCCACCAGTGTTTCACTATGCTGCTGCCACTGTGTGTTTCACTGTGCTGCCGGTGTTTCCAGTGTTTCACTATGCTGCCACCGGTGTTTCACTGTGCTGCGGTGTTGCTATGCTGCCGCCGGTGTTTCGCTGTGCTGCCAGTGTTTCACTATGCTGCCACCGGTGTTTCGCTGTGCTGCCACCGGTGTTTCACTGTGCTGCTGCCGGTGTTTCACTATGCTGCCACCGGTGTTTCACTATGCTGCCACCGGTGTTTCACTATGCTGCCAGTGTTTCACTGTGCTGCCACCGGTGTTTCACTGTGCTGCCACCGGTGTTCCTATGCTGCGGTGTTTCTGTGCTGCCCAGTGTTTCACTGTGCTGCCACCGGTGTTTCACTGTGCTGCTGCCGGTGTTTCACTATGCTGCCACCGGTGTTTCACTGTGCTGCCACCGGTGTTTCACTGTGCTGCCACCGGTGTTTCGCTATGCTGCCACCGGTGTTTCACTATGCTGCCACCAGTGTTTCACTGTGCTGCCACCCAGTGTTTCACTATGCTGCCGCCCGGTGTTTCACTGTGCTGCCACCAGTGTTTCACTATGCTGCCACCAGTGTTTCACTATGCTGCCACCAGTGTTTCACTATGCTGCCACCAGTGTTTCACTATGCTGCCACCGGTGCCCAGTGTTTCGCTGTGCTGCCACCGGTGTTTCGCTGTGCTGCCACCGGTGTTTCGCTGTGCTGCCACCGGTGTTTCTGTGCTATGCTGCCACCTGTGTGCTGTGCTGCCCAGTGTTCGCTGTGCTGCCACCGGTGTTTCACTGTGCTGCCTGTGCTGCCACCCAGTGTTTCGCTGTGCTGCCACCGGTGTTTCACTATGCTGCCACCAGTGTTCACTGCTGCCACCAGTGTTTCACTATGCTGCCAGTGTTTCACTGTGCTGCCACCAGTGTTTCACTATGCTGCCACCAGTGTTTCACTGTGCTGCCAGTGTTTCACTGTGCTGCCAGTGTTTCACTATGCGGTGCCACCAGTGTTTCACTATGCTGCCACCGGTGTTTCACTGTGCTGCCGGTGTTTCACTGTGCTGCCACCGGTGTTTCTGCCGCCGGTGTTTCTGTGCTGCTGCCAGTGTTTCGCTGCTGCTGCCGGTGCTGCACCACCAGTGTTTCACTGTGCTGCCACCAGTGTTTCACTGTGCTGCCACCAGTGTTTCGCTGTGCTGCCCCAGTGTTTCACTGTGCTGCCACCAGTGTTTCGCTGTGTTCTATGCTGCCACCAGTGTTTCACTATGCTGCCACCAGTGTTTCACTATGCTGCAGTGTTTCACTATGCTGCCACCAGTGTTTCACTATGCTGCCAGTGTTTTGCTGCCACCGGTGTTTCGCTGTGCTGCCACCGGTGTTTCACTATGCTGCCACCAGTGTTCACTTGCTCGCCAGTGTTGCTGCCACCAGTGTTTCACTGTGCTGCCACCAGTGTTTCGCTTTATGCTGCCACCGGTGCTGCTGCCGCCCAGTGTTTCACTGTGCTATGCTGCCACCAGTGTTTCACTATGCTGCCACCAGTGTTTCACTATGCTGCCACCAGTGTTTCGCTATGCTGCCACCAGTGTTTCTGTTGCTGCCACCAGTGCTTTCACTATGCTGCCACCAGTGTTCACTATGCTGCCACCAGTGTTTCACTGTGCTGCCACCAGTGTTTCACTATGCTGCTGCCACCAGTGTTTCACTATGCTGCCACCAGTGTTTCACTATGCTGCCACCAGTGTGTTTCACACCTGCCAGTGTTCACTGTGCTGCACCAGTGTTTCCACCTGCCACCAGTGTTTCGCTGTGCTGCTGCCGCCGGTGTTTCTGTGCTGTGCTGCCGGTGTTTCGCTGTGCTGCCGGTGTTTCGCTGTGCTGCCACCGGTGTTTTCGTTCTGCCGGTGTTTTGCTGCTGCCCGGTGTTTCGCTGTGCTGCCGCCGGTGTTTCGCTGTGCTGCCACCGGTGTTTCGCTGTGCTGCCACCGGTGTTTCGCTGTGCTGGTGTTCCGGTGTGTTCCTGCTGCCCGGTGCTGCTGCTGCCGGTGTTTCGCTATGCTGCCACCGGTGTTTCACTATGCTGCCACCGGTGTTTCACTGTATGCTGCCACCGGTGTTTCACTGTGCTGCCGCCGGTGTTTCGCTGTGTGTGTTTCACTGTGCTGCCACCGGTGTTTCGCTGTGCTGCCGCCGGTGTTTCACTATGCTGCCGCCGGTGTGTGTTTCACTGTGCTGCCCCAGTGTTTCACTGTGCTGCCACCGGTGTTCACTGTCTGCTGCCATGCCGGTGTTTCACTGCTGCCAGTGCCTGTGCTGCCACCAGTGGTGCTGCCGCCCGGTTTCGCTGTGCTGCCAGCTGCCGGTGTTTCACTATATGCTGCCACCGGTGTTTCACTGTGCTGCCACCAGTGTTCACTGTGCTGCCACCAGTGTTTCACTATGCTGCCACCAGTGTTTCACTATGCTGCCACCAGTGTTTCACTATGCTGCCACCAGTGTTTCACTATGCTGCCACCAGTGTTTCACTGTGCTGCCAGTGTTTCACTATGCTGCCACCAGTGTTTCACTGTGCTGCCCAGTGTTTCACTATGCTGCCACCAGTGTTTCACTGTGCTGCCACCAGTGTTTGCTATGCTGCCACCAGTGTTTCACTATGCTGCCAGTGTTTCGCTGTGCTGCCACCAGTGTTCACTATGCTGCCACCAGTGTTTCACTGTGCTGCCACCAGTGTTTCACTGTGCTGCCACCAGTGTTTCTGCCACCGGTGTTGCTGCCACCAGTGTTTCACTATGCTGCCACCAGTGTTTGCTACCACCAGTGTTCACTATGCTGCCACCCGGTGTTTCACTGTGCTGCCGGTGTTTCACTGTGCTGCCACCGGTGTTTCGCTGTGCTGCCACCGGTGTTCACTGTGCTGCCACCAGTGTTCACTATGCTGCCACCAGTGTTTCACTATGCTGCCGGTGTTTCACTGTGCTGCCACCGGTGTTTCACTATGCTGCCAGTGTTTGTTTCTGCCACCGCCCGGTGTGCTGCCTGCCCGGTGTTTCACTGTGCTGCCACCAGTGTTTCACTATGCTGCCACCAGTGTTTCACTGTGCTGTTTCCCCAGTGTTTCACTATGCTGCCACCAGTGTTTCACTGTGCTGCCAGTGTTTCTATGCTGCCAGTGTTCCGCTATGCTGCCGCCGGTGTTTCACTATGCAGTGCCGCCCAGTGTTTCACTGTGCTGCCACCAGTGTTTCACTGTGCTGCCACCGGTGTTTCACTATGCTGCCACCGGTGTTTCACTGTGCTGCCGGTGTTTTCACTATGCTGCCAGTGTTTCACTGTGCTGCCGCCAGTGTTTCACTATGCTGCCACCGGTGTTTCGCTGTGCTGCCACCAGTGTTTCACTATGCTGCCGCCCAGTGTTTCACTATGCGCCACCAGTGTTTTTCTGCCACCAGTGTTTCACTATGCTGCCACCAGTGTTTCACTGTGCTGCCAGTGTTTTTCACTGTGCTGCCGGTGTTTCGCTGTGCTGCCGGTGTTTCGCTGTGCTGCCAGTGTTTCCTGCCAGTGTTCACTATGCTGCCAC
This sequence comes from Oncorhynchus nerka, assembly GCF_034236695.1. NCBI lineage: Eukaryota > Metazoa > Chordata > Actinopteri > Salmoniformes > Salmonidae > Oncorhynchus > Oncorhynchus nerka. Next base: position 26,131 of record NW_027038798.1, read on the forward strand.
CAGTGTTTCACTGTTGCTGCCCAGTGTTTCACTGTGCTGCCACCAGTGTTTCACTGCTGCCACCAGTGTTTCACTGTGCTGCCACCGGTGTTTCACTATGCTGCCGCCAGTGTTTCACTGTGCTGCCACCGGTGTTTCACTGTGCTGCCAGTGTTCACTGTGCTGCCGCCGGTGTTTCGCTGTGCTGCCGGTGTTTCACTATGCTGCCCGGTGTTTCACTGTGCTGCCACCGGTGTTTCGCTGTGCTGCCAGTGTTTCGCTGTGCTGCCACCGGTGTTTCACTGTGCTGCCGCCAGTGTTTCACTGTGCTGTGCTGCCGGTGTTTCACTGTGCTGCCACCGGTGTTTCACTATGCTGCCACCAGTGTTTCACTATGCTGCCACCAGTGTTTCACTATGCTGCCGCCGGTGTTTCACTATGCTGCCACCAGTGTTTCACTGCTGCTGCCGGTGTTTCACTGTGCTGCCAGTGTTTCACTGTGCTGCTGCCAGTGTTTCACTATGCTGCCACCAGTGTTTCACTGTGCTGCCACCGGTGTTTCGCTGTGCTGCCACCGGTGTTTCACTGTGCTGCCGGTGCTGTGCTGCCCGGTGTTTCGCTATTGCTGCCGGTGTTTCGCTGTGCTGCCACCGGTGTTTCACGGTGTGCTGCCGGTGTTTCACTGTGCTGCCAGTGTTTCACTATGCTGCCACCGGTGTTCCGCTATGCTGCCACCAGTGTTCACTGTGCTGCCGGTGTTTCACTATGCTGCCCAGTGTTCCTATGTGTGTTTCACTGTGCTGCCACCGGTGTTTCACTGTGCTGCCAGTGTTCACTGTGCTGCCACCAGTGTTTCACTGTGCTGCGGTGTTTCCTGTGCTGCCGGTGTTCGCGCTGTGCTGCCGCCGGTGTTTCACTATGCTGCCACCGGTGTTTCACTATGCTGCCACCAGTGTTTCACTGTGCTGCCACCAGTGTTTCACTGTGCTGCCACCGGTGTTTCACTATGCTGCCACCGGTGTTGTTTCACTATGCTGCCACCAGTGTTTCACTGTGCTGCCACCAGTGTTTCACTGTGCTGCCAGTGTTTCGCTGTGCTGCCCGGTGTTTCACTGTTCTGCTGCCACCAGTGTTTGCTGCCACCAGTGTTTCACTATGCTGCCACCCAGTGTTTCACTGTGCTGCCACCAGTGTTTCACTGTTGCTGCCACCAGTGTTTCACTGTGCTGCCGGTGTTTCGCTGTTCTGCCGGTGTTTCGCCACCAGTGTTTCGCTGTGCTGCCACCGGTGTTTCGCTGTGCTGCCCGGTGTTTCACTATGCTGCCACCGGTGTTCACTGTGCTGCCACCGGTGTTTCACTGTGCTGCCAGTGTTTCACTATGCTGCCAGTGTTTCGCTATGCTGCCACCAGTGTTTCACTATGCTGCCACCGGTGTTTCACTATGCTGCCACCGGTGTTTCGCTGCTGCCACCAGTGTTTTGTGCTGCAGTGTGTTCACTATGCTGCCACCGGTGTTTTTCGCTATGCTGCCACCGGTGTTTCTGCCTGTGCTGCCACCGGTGTTTCACTGTGCTGCCACCGGTGTTCACTATGCTGCCACCAGTGTTTCACTATGCTGCCACCAGTGTTTCGCTGTGCTGCCACCAGTGTTTCACTGTGCTGCCTGCCGGTGTTTCGCTGTGCTGCCGGTGTTTCGCTTGCTGCCACCGGTGTTTGCCTGCCAGTGTTTCACTATGCTGCCACCAGTGTTTCACTATGCTGCCACCAGTGTTTCACTATGCTGCCGGTGTTTCGCTGTGCTGCCACCAGTGTTTCACTGTGCTGCCCGGTGTTTCACTGTGCTGCCACCGGTGTTTCACTGTGCTGCCCGGTGTTTCACTATGCTGCCCCAGTGTTTCGCTGTGCTGCCACCGGTGTTTCACTATGCTGCCCGGTGTTCGCTGTGCTGCCGGTGTTTCCTGTGCTGCCGGTGTTTTCGCTGTGCTGCCACCGGTGTTTCGCTATGCTGCCGGTGTTTCACTGTGCTGCCACCGGTGTTTCGCTATGCTGCCGGTGTTTCACTGTGCTGCCACCGGTGTTTCACTGTGCTGCCACCGGTGTTTCACTGTTCTGCCACCGGTGTTTCACTGTGCTGCCCGGTGTTTCACTGTGCTGCCACCGGTGTTTCGCTGTGCTGCCACCGGTGTTTCACTGTGCTGCCGCCGGTGTTTCACTGTGCTGCAGTGTTTCGCTGTGCTGCCACCGGTGTTTCGCTATGCTGCCACCGGTGTTTCCAGTGTTTCACTATGCTGCCGCCAGTGTTTCACTATGCTGCCACCGTGTTTGCTTTCTGCCACCGGTGTTTCGCTGTGCTGCCGGTGTTTCGCTGTGCTGCCGCCGGTGTTTCACTGTGCTGCCAGTGTTTCATATGCTGCCACCGGTGTTTCGCTGTGCTGCCACCGGTGTTTCACTGTGCTGCCACCAGTGTTTCGCTGTGCTGCCACCGGTGTTTCACTGCTGCTGCCACCAGTGTTCACTATGCTGCCGCCAGTGTTTCACTGTGCTGCCAGTGTTTCACTATGCTGCCAGTGTTGCCAGTGTTTGCTATGCTGCCAGTGTTTCGCTGTGTTTGCTGCCACCAGTGCTGCCACCGGTGTTTCGCTGTGCTGCCACCGGTGTTTCACTGTGCTGCCACCAGTGTTTCACTGTTCTGCGGTGTTTCCTGTTGCTGCCGGTGTTTCACTGTGCTGCCACCGGTGTTTCGCTATGCTGCCACCGGTGTTTCACTGTGCTGCCGCCGGTGTTTCGCTGTGCTGCCACCAGTGTTTCGCTGTGCTGCCAGTGTTTCACTGTGCTGCCACCGGTGTTTCGCTGTGCTGCCGCCGGTGTTTCGCTGTTGCCGCCGGTGTTTCGCTGTGCTGCCGGTGTTTCGCTGTGCTGCCGCCGGTGTTTCGCTGTGCTGCCGCCCCGGTGTTTCGCTGTGCTGCCACCGGTGTTTCGCTGTGCTGCCACCGGTGTTTCGCTGTGCTGCCGGTGTTTCGCTGTGCTGCCGCCGGTGTTCGCTATGCTGCTGCCAGTGTTTCGCTGTGCTGCCGGTGTTTCACTGTGCTGCCGCCGGTGTTTCACTGTGCTGCCACCGGTGTTTCACTGTGCTGCCACCAGTGTTCACTATGCTGCCACCGGTGTTTCACTGTGCTGCCACCGGTGTTTTCACTGTGCTGCCGCCGGTGTTTCACTGTGCTGCCGGTGTTTCTGCTATGCGCCGGTGTTTCACTGTGCTGCCACCAGTGTTTCACTGCTGCTGCCTGCCCAGTGTTTCACTGTGCTGCCAGTGTTTCCTATGGTGTTTCACTGCTGCCACCAGTGCTGCCCAGTGTTTCACTATGCTGCCACCGGTGTTTCACTGTGCTGCTGCCGGTGTTTCGCTGTGCTGCCACCGGTGTTTCACTGCTGCGGTGTTCCTGCTGTGCTGCCGGTGTTTCGCTGTGCTGCCCGGTGTTTCGCTGTGCTGCCGGTGCCACCGGTGTTTCGCTGTGCTGCCGTGTGTTTCCACCAGTGTGCTGCCCAGTGTTTCACTGTGCTGCCACCGGTGTTTTCGCGGTGTATGCTACCACCAGTGTTTCACTATGCTGCCACCAGTGTTTCACTGTGCTGCCCTGTGCTGCCGGTGTTCACTAATGCTGCCACCGGTGTTTCCTGCTGCTGCCGCCGGTGTTTCATGCTGCCGCCGGTGTTTCGCTGCTGCCACCGGTGTTTCACTATGCTGCCACCAGTGTTTCACTGTGCTGCCCAGTGTTCACTAATGCTGCCGGTGTTTCACTATGCTGCCACCAGTGTTTCACTATGCTGCCACCAGTGTTTCACTATGCTGCCACCGGTGTTTCGCTGTGCTGCCAGTGTTTCACTATGCTGCCACCAGTGTTTCACTATGCTGCCGGTGTTTGTTGCTGCCTGCCCGGTGTTCACTATGCTGCCGCCGGTGTTTCGCTGTGCTGCCGGTGTTCACTGTGCTGCCGCCGGTGTTTTCCGCCTGTGCTGCCACCGGTGTTTCGCTGTGCTGCCGCCGGTGTTTCGCTGTGCTGCCGGTGTTTGCCTGCCCAGTGTTTCGCTGTGCTGCCGCCGGTGTTTCACTGTGCTGCCACCGGTGTTTCGCTGTGCTGCCACCGGTGTTTGCCACCGGTGTTATGCTGCCACCAGTGTTTCACTGTTCTGCCGGTGTTTCGCTGTGCTGCCACCAGTGTTTCACTGTGCTGCCACCAGTGTTTCACTATGCTGCCACCAGTGCTATGCTGCCACCGGTGTTTCACTATGCTGCCACCAGTGTTTCACTATGCTGCCACCAGTGTTTCGCCTGTGCTGCCAGTGTTTCACTATGCTGCCAGTGTTCCTAATGCTGCCACCAGTGTTTCACTGTGCTGCCACCAGTGTTTCACTGTGCTGCCACCTGTGCTGCCACCAGTGTTTCACTGTGCTGCCACCAGTGTTTCACTATGCTGCCACCAGTGTTTCACTGTGCTGCCACCAGTGTTTCGCTGTGCTGCCGCCAGTGTTTCTGCCGGTGTTTGCTGCCACCAGTGTTTCACTGTGCTGCCACCGGTGTTTCACTATGCTGCCAGTGTTTCGCTGTGCTGCCGCCCTGTGTTTCACTGTGCTGCCACCGGTGTTCGCTGTGCTGCCCGGTGTTTCGCTGTTCTGCCGGTGTTTCGCTGTGCTGCCGGTGTTTCGCTGTTATGCTGCCGCCGGTGTTTCACTGTGCTGCCGCCGGTGTTTCGCTGTGCTGCCGCCGGTGTTTTTCTGCCGGTGTTTCGCTGTGCTGCCGGTGTTTCGCTGTGCTGCTGTGCTGCCACCGGTGTTCCTGTGCTGCCGGTGTTTCGCTGTGCTGCCCCGGTGTTTCACTGTGCTGCCACCGGTGTTTCGCTATGCTGCCTGCCGGTGTTTCGCTGTGCTGCCACCAGTGTTTCACTATGCTGCCACCAGTGTTTCGCTGTGCTGCCACCAGTGTTTCGCTGTGCTGCCAGTGTTTCCTGCTGTGCTGCCCAGTGTTTCACTGTGCTGCCACCAGTGTTTGCTGCCACCCGGTGTTTGCACCTGCCGGTGTTTCGCTGTGCTGCCAGTGTTTCACTGTCTGCCCCCAGTGTTTCACTATGCTGCCACCAGTGTTCACTGTGCTGCCAGTGTTTCACTGTGCTGCCACCAGTGTTTCACTATGCTGCCACCAGTGTTTCACTGTGCTGCCACCAGTGTTTCACTGTGCTGCCACCAGTGTTTCACTATGCTGCCGGTGTTTCCACCGGTGTTTCACTGTGCTGCCACCAGTGTTTCACTGTGCTGCCACCGGTGTTTCACTGTGCTGTGTGCTGCCACCGGTGTTTCGCTGTGCTGCCAGTGTGCTGCCGCCGGTGTTTCGCTGTGCTGCCACCGGTGTTTCACTGTGCTGCCACCCAGTTTTGTTTGCCACCAGTGTTCCGCTGTTGCTGCTGTTTCACTGTTGCTGCCAGTGTTTCACTGTGCTGCCACCGGTGTTTCACTGTGCCGGTGTTCCTGTGCTGCTGCCGGTGTTTCGCTGTGCTGCCACCAGTGTTTCACTGTGCTGCCACCGGTGCTGCCCAGTGTTTCACTTGCTGCCAGTGTTTCACTATGCTGCCACCGGTGTTTCGCTGTGCTGCCACCGGTGTTTCACTGTGCTGCCTGCTGCCGGTGTTTCGCTGTGCTGCACCGGTGTTCGCTGTGCTGCCACCCGGTGTTTCACTATGCTGCCACCGGTGTTTCACTGTGCTGCCCCGGTGTTTCACTTGCTGCCACCCACTATGCTGTTTCACTGTGCTGCCACCGGTGTTTCACTGCTGCCGCCCGGTGTTTCACTGTGCTGCCACCGGTGTTTCACTGTGCTGCCAGTGTTTCGCTGTGCTGCCACCAGTGTTCACTGTGCTGCCGGTGTTTCCAGTGTTTCACTATGCTGCCACCAGTGTTTCGCTATGCTGCCGCCAGTGTTTCGCTATGCTGCCGGTGTTTCGCTGTGCTGCCACCAGTGTTTCGCTATGCTGCCACCAGTGTTTCGCTGTGCTGCCCGGTGTTTCGCTATGCTGCCAGTGTTTCGCTGTGCTGCCACCAGTGTTTCACTGTGCTGCCACCCGGTGTTTCACTGTGCTGCCACCGGTGTTTCGCTGTGCTGCCCGGTGTTTCGCTGTGCTGCCCCGGTGTTTCACTGTGCTGCCACCGGTGTTTCGCTATGCTGCCCCGGTGTTTCGCTGTGCTGCCGGTGTTTCGCTGTGCTGCCACCAGTGTTTCTGTGCTGCCGCCGGTGTTGTGTTCTGCCACCTGTTTGCTGCTGCCAGTGTTCACTGTGCTGCCACCGGTGTTTCACTGTGCTGCCACCGGTGTTTCACTGTGCTGCCACCGGTGTTTCGCTGTGCTGCCGCCGTGTGTTCACTGTTCTGCCAGTGTTTCGCTGTGCTGCCACCAGTGTTTCACTGTGCTGCCGGTGTTTCACTGTGCTGCCACCGGTGTTTCGCTGTTCTGTGCTGCCGCCGGTGTTTCGCTGTGCTGCCACCGGTGTTTCACTGTGCTGCCCCCGGTGTTTCACTGTGCTGCCACCGTGTGTTTCGCGGTGTGTGCTGCCGGTGTTTCACTGTGCTGCCACCGGTGTTTCGCTATGCTGCCACCCGGTGTTTCACTGTGCTGCCGGTGTTTCACTTTCACTATGCTGCCACCGGTGTTTCACTGTGCTGCCACCAGTGTTCACTATGCTGCCACCAGTGTTTCACTGTGCTGCCACCGGTGTTTCACTGTGCTGCCAGTGTTTCACTGTATGCTGCCACCGGTGTTTCGCTATGCTGCCTGCCTGCCGGTGTTTCGCTGTGCTGCCGCCAGTGTTTCGCTGTGCTGCCGCCGGTGTTTGCCCTGCCGCCGGTGTTTCGCTGTTGCTGCCGGTGTTTTTCGCGGTGTTTGCTGCCACCGGTGTTTCGCTGTGCTGCCACCGGTGTTTCACTTTCCACCGGTGTTTCGCTGTTCCGCCGGTGTTGCTGCCCAGTGTTTCGCTGTGCTGCCACCGGTGTTTCGCTGCTGCGGTGCCGCTGTGCTGCCGGTGTTTCACTGTTTGCTGCCACCGGTGTTTCGCTGTGCTGCCCGGTGTTTCGCTGTGCTGCCACCAGTGTTTCACTGTGCTGTGTTCACTGTGCTGCCGCCGGTGTTTCGCTGTGCTGCCACCGGTGTTTCACTGTGCTGCCCACCGGTGTTTCACTGTGCTGCCGGTGTTTCGCTGTGCTGCCACCGGTGTTTCGCTGTGCTGCCACCGGTGTTCGCTGTGCTGCCACCGGTGTTTCGCTATGCTGCCACCAGTGTTTCACTGTGCTGCCCCAGTGTTTCTGTGCTGCGGTGTTTCACTGTGCTGCCACCAGTGTTCCGCTATGCTGCCCGGTGTTTCACTGTGCTGCCCAGTGTTTCACTGTGCTGCCAGTGTTTCGCTGTGCTGCCACCGGTGTTTCGCTGTGCTGCCACCAGTGTTGCCGGTGTTTCGCTGTGCTGCCGGTGTTTGCTATGCTGCCACCAGTGTTTCGCTGTTGCTGCGGTGCCACCGGTGTTTCACTGTGCTGCCCGGTGTTTCGCTGTGCTGCCCCGGTGTTTCACTGTGCTGCCGGTGTTTCACTGCCGTGTGCTGCCACCAGTGTTTCACTATGCTGCCCAGTGTTTCACTATGCTGCCGGTGTTTCACTATGCTGCCACCGGTGTTTCACTGTGCTGCCAGTGTTTCGCTGTGCTGCCAGTGTTTCGCTGTGCTGCCACCGGTGTTCACTATGCTGCCACCAGTGTTTCACTGTTCTGCCCGGTGTTCCTGTGTGTGTTCGCTGTGCTGCCAGTGTTTCGCTGTGCTGCCGCCGGTGTTTCACTGTGCTGCCACCGGTGTTTCGCTATGCTGCCGGTGTTTCGCTGTGCTGCCGCCAGTGTTTCGCTATGCAGTGTTCACTGTGCTGCCGGTGTTTCGCTATGCTGCCACCAGTGTTTCGCTATGCTGCCGGTGTTTCACTGTGCTGCCACCGGTGTTTCGCTGTGCTGCCACCAGTGTTTCACTGTGCTGCCACCGGTGTTTCTGTGCTGCCGCCGGTGTTTCTATATGCTGCCACCAGTGTTTGCTGCCACCGGTGTTTCACTATGCTGCCACCAGTGTTTCACTATGCTGCTGCCAGTGTTCACTATGCTGCCACCAGTGTTTCACTGTGCTGCCACCGGTGTTTCACTGTTCTATGCTGCCGCCCTGCCGCCGGTGTTTCGCTGTGCTGCCACCGGTGTTTCGCTGTGCTGCCACCGGTGTTTCACTGTGCTGCCGCCGGTGTTTCACTGTGCTGCCGGTGTTTCCTGTGCTGCCACCGGTGTTTCGCTGTGCTGCCACCGGTGTTTCGCTGTTGCTGCTGCCGGTGTTTCGCTGTGCTGCCACCGGTGTTTCGCTCTGCCGGTGTTTCGCTGCCACCGGTGTTTCGCTATGCTGCTGCCGGTGTTTCGCTGTGCTGCCGGTGTTTCGCTGTGCTGCCACCGGTGTTTCGCTGTGCTGCCGGTGTTTCGCTGTGCTGCCACCCGGTGTTTCGCTGTGCTGCCGGTGTTTCACAGTGTTATGCTGCTACCGGTGTTTCTGCCACCTGTTTGCTAATGCTGCCGCCGGTGTTTCACTGTGCTGCCGGTGTTTCACTGTGCTGCCACCAGTGTTTCACTATGCTGCCACCGGTGTTTCACTGTTGCTGCTGCCGCCGGTGTTTCACTATGCTGCCAGTGTTTCATGCTGTGTTGCCTGCCGGTGTGTTTCGCTGTGCTGCCCCGGTGTTTCACTGTGCTGCCGGTGTTTCGCTGTGCTGCCGGTGTTTCGCTGTGCTGCCGGTGTTTCCGTGTGCTGCCACCGGTGTTTGCCAGTGTTTCGCTGTGCTGCCGCGGTGTTTCGCTGTGCTGCCACCGGTGTTTCGCTGCCGCCAGTGCTGTGCTGCCGGTGTTTCGCTGTGCTGCCACCGGTGTTTCACTGTGCTGCAGTGCCGCCGTGTGTGTTTCGCTGTGCTGCCGGTGTTTCGCTGTGCTGCCACCAGTGTTTCGCTGTGCTGCCACCGGTGTTCACTGTGCTGCCGCCGGTGTTTCGCTGTGCTGCCACCAGTGTTTCGCTGTGCTGCCAGTGTTTCGCTGTGCTGCCGGTGTGTTTCGCTGCTGCCACCGGTGTTTTCGCTGGTGCTGCCACCGGTGTTTCGCTGTGCTGCCACCGGTGTTTTCGCTGTGCTGCCACCGGTGTTTGCCGGTGTTGCTGCTGCTGCCCGGTGTTTCGCTAATGCTGCCACCGGTGTTTTTGCTGCCCGGTGTTTCACTGTGCTGCCGCGGTGTTTCGCTGTTGCTGCCTGCCCCGGTGTTCGCTGTGCTGCCGCCGGTGTTTCGCTGTGCTGCCACCGGTGTTTTTCGCTGTGCTGCCGCCGGTGTTTCGCTGTGCTGCCGCCGGTGTTTCGCTGTTCTGCCGGTGTTTCTGTGCTGCCGCAGTGCCACCAGTGTTTCGCTGTGCTGCTGCCCAGTGTTTCTTTATGCTGCCACCAGTGTGCTGCCGCCGGTGTTTCACTATGCTGCCGCCGGTGTTTCTTGCTGTGCTGCCACCGGTGTTTCGCTGTGCTGCCGCCGGTGTTTCGCTGTGCTGCCGGTGTTTCGCTGTGCTGCCAGTGCTGCTGCCACCGGTGTTTCGCTGTGCTGCCGCCGGTGTTTCGCTGTGCTGCCGCCGGTGCTGTGCTGCCAGTGTTTCGCTGTGCTGCCACCGGTGTTTCGCTGTGCTGCCAGTGTTTCACTATGCTACCACCGGTGTTTCACTGTGCTGCCGGTGTTTGCTGCCACCGGTGCTATGCTGCCAGTGTTTCACTGTGCTGCCGGTGTTTCACTGTGCTGCCACCGGTGTTTGCTGCCGCCGGTGCTGCCGCCAGTGTTCGCTGTGCTGCTGCCACCAGTGCTGCCCAGTGTTTCACTGTGCTGCCACCGGTGTTCGCTGTGCTGCCGGTGTTTCACTATGCTGCCACCAGTGTTTCGCTGTGCTGCCACCGGTGTTTCGCTGTGCTACCACCAGTGTTTCGCTATGCTGCACCAGTGTTTCACTATGCTGCCACCGGTGTTTCTTTATGCTTGCGGTGTTTCGCTGCTGCCGGTGTTTCGCTGTGCTGCCACCGGTGTTTCACTATGCTGCCACCAGTGTTTCACTATGCTGCCGGTGTTTTCACTTTGTGCTGCCACCGGTGTTTCACTGTGCTGCCACCAGTGTTTCACTATGCTGCCACCAGTGTTCCTATGCTGCCACCGGTGTTTGCCACCCGGTGTGCTGCCGCAGTGTTTCGCTGTGCTGCCACCGGTGTTTCTGTGTTCTGTTCCCCGGTGTTCGCTGTGCTGCCGGTGTTTCACTGTGCTGCCACCGGTGTTTCGCTAATGCTGCCACCGGTGTTCGCTGTGCTGCCACCGGTGTTTCGCTGTGCCGCAGTGCCACCGGTGTTTCGCTGTGCTGCCACCGGTGTTTTTTCGCTGTTCTGCTGCCATGTTGCCGCCCGGTGTTTTCGCTGTGCTGCCACCGGTGTTTCGCTGTGCTGCCACCGGTGTTTCGCTTTGCTGTGCTGCCACCAGTGTTTGCTGTGCTGCCGCCAGTGTTTCTGTTCTGCTGTTCTGCCACCGGTGTTTCGCTAATGCTGCCACCGGTGTTTCGCTGCCCGGTGCTGCCACCAGTGTTTCGCTGTGCTGCCTGCCAGTGTTTCGCTGTGCTGCCGGTGTTTCGCTGTGCTGCCACCGGTGTTTCGCTGTGCTGCCACCGGTGTTTCCTGTGCCGCCGGTGTTTCGCTGTGCTGCCACCGGTGTTTCGCTATGCTGCCGGTGTTCGCTGTGCTGCCACCGGTGTTTCCTATGCTGCCACCGGTGTTTCTGTGCTGCTGTGCTGCCGGTGTTTCGCTATGCTGCCGGTGTTTCTATGCTGCCACCGGTGTTTCGCTGTGCTCTGCCGGTGTTTCACTGTGCTGCCACCGGTGTTTCGCTGTGCTGCCACCGGTGTTTCGCTGCTGCTGCCGGTGTTTGCTATGCTGCCGGTGTTTCACTGTGCTGCCACCGGTGTTTCGCTGTGCTGCCACCGGTGTTTCGCTGTTGCTGCCACCCGGTGTTTCGCTGTGCTGCCGCCGGTGTTCACTGCTGCACCAGTGTTGCACCACCGGTGTTTCGCTGTTCTGCCGGTGTTTCGCTGTGCTGCCGGTGTTTCACTGTGCTGCCACCAGTGTTTCGCTGTGCTGCCACCCCGGTGTTTCACTGTTCTGCTGCCGGTGTTTCACTGTGCTGCCCAGTGTTTCGCTGTGCTGCCACCGGTGTTTCGCTGCCACCGGTGTTCGCTGTGCTGCCGGTGTTTCACTGTGCTGCCACCGGTGTTTCGCTATGCTGCCCCAGTGTTTCGCTGTGCTGCCACCGGTGTTTTCGCCTGTGCTGCCACCGGTGTTTCGCTGTGCTGCCACCGGTGTTTCACTGTGCTGCCGGTGTTTCACTATGCTGCCACCGGTGTTTCTGCTGTGCTGCTGCCGGTGTTTCTGTGCTGCCCGGTGTTTCGCTGTGCTGCCACCGGTGTTTCGCTGTGCTGCCACCGGTGTTTCCTGTGCTGCCGCCGGTGTTTTCACTGTGCTGCCACCAGTGTTTCGCTATGCTGCCACCAGTGTTTCTGTTCTACCGGTGTTTCACTATGCTGCCAGTGTTTCACTATGCTGCCACCGGTGTTTCACTATGCTGCCACCCGGTGTTTCACTGTGCTGCCGGTGTTTCACTGTGCTGCCACCAGTGTTTCACTGTGCTGCCACCAGTGTTTCACTGTGCTGCCGGTGTTTCACTGTGCTGCCGCCGGTGTTTGCTGTGCTGCCCCGGTGTTTCGCTGTTCTGCCGGTGTTTCGCTGTGCTGCCACCAGTGTTTCGCTATGCTGCCGGTGTTTCACTGTGCTGCCACCAGTGTTTGTTTCACCAGTGTTTCACTATGCTGCCCAGTGTTTCTATGCTGCCGCCGGTGTTTCGCTGTGCTGCCCGGTGTTTGCTGCTGCCGGTGTTTCGCTGTGCTGCCACCGGTGTTTCACTGTGCTGCCAGTGTTTCACTATGCTACCACCCGGTGTTCACTGTGCTGCCACCAGTGTTTTGTGTTCCTTTTCTGCCACCAGTGTTTCGCTGTGCTGCCGGTGTTTCGCTGTGCTGCCGCCAGTGTTTCGCTGTGCTGCCGGTGTTTCGCTGTGCTGCCGCCGGTGTTTCGCTGTGCTGCCCGGTGTTCCGCTGTGCTGCCACCGGTGCTATGCTGCCACCGGTGTTTCGCTGTGCTGCCGGTGTTTCGCAGGTTCACAATGTTGCCACCAGTGTGTTTCTGCGGTGTTTGCTGTGCTGCCGGTGTTTCGCTGTGCTGCCGCCGGTGTTCGCTGTGCTGCCGCCGGTGTTTCGCTGTGCTGCCGGTGTTCGCTGTGCTGCCGGTGTTCGCTGTGCTGCTGCCGGTGTTTCGCTGTGCTGCCGCCGGTGTTT
>NW_027038799.1:0-38681 GCF_034236695.1 Oncorhynchus nerka
GGGTGGTTTATTAACCCCTAGTTACTACTGTCCTGAGGGTGGTTTATTAACCCCTAGTTGTCTACTGAGGGTGGTTTATTAACCCTAGTTACTCTACTGTCTACTGAGGATGGTTTATTAACCCCTAGTTACCTCTACTGAGGATGGTTTATTAACCCCTAGTTACCTCTACTGTCTACTGAGGATGGTTTATTAACCCCTAGTTACCTCTACTGTCTACTGGATGGTTTATTAACCTCTACTGAGGGTAGTTTTATTTACCTCTACTGTCTACTGAGGATGGTTAACCCTAGTTACCTCTACTGAGGATGTTTTGTTAACCCTAGTTACTCTACTGTCTACTGAGGATGGTTTATTAACCTACTGAGTTACCTCTACTGTCTACTGAGGGTGGTTTATTAACCCTAGTTACCTCTACTGTCTACTGAGGTGGTTTATTAACCCCTAGTTACTCTACTGAGGTTTTATTAACCCCTAGTTACCTCTACTGTTTGAGGGTGGTTTAACCCCTAGTTACCTCTACTGTCTACTGAGGTGGTTTATTAACCCCTAGTTACCTCTACTGTCTACTGAGGATGGTTTATTAACCCCTAGTTACCTCTACTGTCTACTGAGGATGGTTTATTAACCCCTAGTTACTCTACTGTCTACTGAGGTGGTTTATTAACTGTCTACTGAGGATGGTTTATTAACCCCTAGTTACCTCTACTGACTGATGTTTATTAACCCCTAGTTACCTCTACTGTGAGGATGGTTTATTAACCCCTAGTTACCTCTACTCTACTGGTGGTTTATTAACCCCTAGTTACCTCTACTGAGGGTGGTTTTTAACCCCTAGTTACCTGTCTACTATGGTTTATTAACCCCTAGTTACTGTCTACTGAGGATGGTTTATTAACCCCTAGTTACCTCTACTGTCTACTGAGGGTGGTTTATTAACCCCTAGTTACCTGTCTACTGAGGGTGGTTTATTACTGTCTACTGAGGATGGTTTATTAACCCCTAGTTACCTCTACTGTCTACTGAGGTGGTTTATTAACCCCTAGTTACCTCTACTGTCTACTGAGGTGGTTTATTAACCCCTAGTTACCTCTACTCTACTGAGGATGGTTTATTAACCCCTAGTTACCTCTACTGTCTACTGAGGATGGTTTATTAACCAGTTACCTCTACTGTCTACTGAGGATGGTTTATTAACCCCTAGTTACCTCTACTGTCTACTGAGGATGGTTTATTAACCCCTAGTTACTCTACTGTCTACTGAGGGTGGTTTATTAACCCCTAGTTACCTCTACTGTCTACTGAGGGTGGTTTATTAATTAGTTACCTCTACTGTCTACTGAGGATGGTTTATTAACCCCTAGTTACCTCTACTGTCTACTGAGGATGGTTTATTAACCCTAGTTACCTCTCTGAGGATGGTTTATTAACCCCTAGTTACCTCTACTGTCTACTGAGGGTGGTTTATTAACCCCTAGTTACCTCTACTGTCTACTGAGGGTGGTTTATTAACCCCTAGTTACCTCTACTGTCTACTGAGGGTGGTTTATTAACCCCTAGTTACCTCTACTGTCTACTGAGGATGGTTTTATTAACCCCTAGTTACCCTCTACTAGTCTACTGAGGATGGTTTATTAACCCCTAGTTACTACTGTCTACTGAGGATGGTTTATTAACCCCTAGTTACCTCTACTGAGGGTGGTTTATTAACCCCTAGTTACCTCTACTGAGGATGGTTTATTAACCCCTAGTTAACTCTACTCTACTAGTCTACTGAGGATGGTTTATTAACCCCTAGTTACCTCTACTGTCTACTGAGGGTGGTTTATTAACCCCTAGTTACTCTACTGAGATGGTGGTTTATTAACTAGTCTACTGAGGATGGTTTATTAACCCTAGTTACCTCTACTGTCTACTGAGGATGGTTTATTAACCCCTAGTTACTGAGGATGGTTTCTAACCCCTGTTCTACTGAGGGTGGTTTATTAACCCCTAGTTACCTCTACTGTCTACTGAGGATGGTTTATTAACCCCTAGTTACTCTCTGTCTACTGAGGGATGGTTTTACTGTCTACTGAGGATGGTTTATTAACCCTAGTTACCTCTACTGAGGGTGGTTTATTAACCCCTAGTTACCTCTACTGTCTACTGAGGATGGTTTATTAACCCCTAGTTACTCTACTGAGGATGGTTTATTAACCCCCTAGTTACCTCTACTGTCTACTGAGGATGGTTTATTAACCCTAGTTACCTCTACTGTCTCTGAGGATGGTTGAGGATGGTTTATTAACCCCTAGTTACCTCTACTCTACTGAGGATGGTTTATTAACCCCTAGTTACCTCTACTGTCTACTGAGGATGGTTTTATTAACCCCTAGTTACCTCTACTGTCTACTGAGGATGGTTTATTAACCCCTAGTTACCTCTACTGTCTACTGAGGATGGTTTATTAACCCCTAGTTACCTCTACTGTCTACTGAGGATGGTTTATTAACCCCTAGTTACCTCTACTGGTTTATTCTACTGAGTTACCTGGTTTATTAACCCCTAGTTACCTCTACTGTCTACTGAGGTGGTTTATTAACCCCTAGTTACCTCTACTGTCTACTGAGGTGGTTTATTAACCCCTAGTTACCTCTACTGTCTACTGAGGATGGTTTATTAACCCCTAGTTACCTCTACTGTCTACTGAGGGTGGTTTATTAACCCCCCTAGTTATTAACCCCTCTACTGTCTACTGAGGATGGTTTATTAACCCCTAGTTACCTCTACTGTCTACTGAGGGTTTATTAACCCCTAGTTACCTCTACTGGTTTATTAACCCCTAGTTACCTCTACTGTCTACTGAGGGTGGTTTATTAACCCCTAGTTACCTCTACTGAGGATGGTTTATTAACCCCTAGTTACCTCTACTGTCTACTGAGGATGGTTTATTAACCCTAGTTACCTCTACTGTACTGAGGATGGTTTATTAACCCCTAGTTACCTCTACTGAACCCCTAGTTACCTCTACTGTCTACTGAGGATGGTTTATTAACCCCTAGTTACTCTACTGGTTTATTAACTGTTACCTCTACTGTCTACTGAGGATGGTTTATTAACCCCTAGTTACCTCTACTGTCTACTGAGGGTGGTTAGTTACCTCTACTTGGTTTATTAACCCCTAGTTACCTCTACTGTCTACTGAGGTGGTTTATTAACCCCTAGTTACCTCTACTGTCTACTGAGGACGGTTTATTAACCCCTAGTTGCCTCTACTGAGGGTGGTTTATTAACCCCTAGTTACCTCTACTGTCTACTGAGGGTGGTTTATTAACCCCTAGTTACCTATAGTTACCTCTACTGTCTACTGAGGATGGTTTATTAACCCCTAGTTACCTCTACTGTCTACTGAGGGCGGTTTATTAACCCCTAGTTACCTCTACTGTCTACTGAGGATGGTTTATTAACCCTAGTTACCTCTACTGTCTACTGAGGATGGTTTATTAACCCTAGTTACCTCTACTGTCTACTGAGGATGGTTTATTAACCCCTAGTTACCTCTACTGAGGGTGGTTTATTAACCCCTAGTTACCTCTACTGTCTACTGAGGACGGTTTATTAACCCCTAGTTACCTCTACTGAGGATGTTTTATTAACCCCTAGTTACCTCTGTCTACTGAGGATGGTTTATTAACCACTAGTTACCTCTACTGTCTACTGAGGGTGGTTTATTAACCCCTAGTTACCTCTACTGAGGGTGGTTTATTAACCCTAGTTACCTCTCTACTGAGGGTGGTTTATTAACCCCTAGTTACCTCTACTGTCTACTGAGGTGGTTTGGTTTATTAGGGTGGTTTATTAACCCCTAGTTACCTCTACTGTCTACTGAGGGTGGTTTATTAACCCCTAGTTACCTCTACTGTCTACTGAGGGATGGTTTATTAACCCCTAGTTACCTCTACTGTCTACTGAGGATGGTTTATTAACCCCTAGTTACCTCTACTGTCTACTGAGGATGGTTTATTAACCCTAGTTACTCTACTGAGGGTGGTTTATTAACTGTCTACTGAGGGTGGTTTATTAACCCCTAGTTACCTCTCTGTCTGAGGGTGGTTTATTAACCCCTAGTTACCTCTACTGTCTACTGAGGATGGTTTATTAACCCCTAGTTACCTCTACTGTCTACTGAGGATGGTTTATTAACCCCCCTAGTTACCCCTCTACTGTCTACTGAGGATGGTTTATTAACCCCTAGTTACCTCTACTGAGGATGGTTTATTAACCCCTAGTTACCTCTACTGTCTACTGAGGGATGGTTTATTAACCCCTAGTTACCTCTAGTTACCTCTACTGTCTACTGAGGGTGGTTTATTAACCCCTAGTCTACTGAGGGTGGTTTCTACTGTTACCTCTACTGAGGATGGTTTATTAACCCCTAGTTACCTCTACTGTCTACTGAGGGTGGTTTATTAACCCCTAGTTACCTCTACTGTCTACTGAGGATGGTTTATTAACCCCTAGTTACTACTGTCTACTGAGGGTGGTTTATTAACCCCTAGTTACCTCTACTGTCTACTGAGGATGGTTTATTAACCCCTAGTTACCTCTACTGTCTACTGAGGTTTTATTAACCCCTAGTTACCTCTACTGTCTACTGAGGATGGTTTATTAACCCCTAGTTACCTCTACTGTCTACTGAGGTGGTGGTTTATTAACCCCTAGTTACCTCTCTGTCTACTGAGGTGGTTTATTAACCCCTAGTTACCTCTACTGTCTACTGAGGAGGTGGTTTATTAACCCCTAGTTACCTCTACCTAGTTACCTCTACTGTCTACTGAGGATGGTTTATTAACCCCTAGTTACCTCTACTGTCTACTGAGGGTGGTTTATTAACCCCTAGTTACCTCTCTACTGAGGGTTTATTAACCCCTAGTTACCTCTACTGTCTACTGAGGGTGGTTTATTAACCCCTAGTTACCTCTACTGAGGATGGTTTATTAACCCCTAGTTACCTCTACTGTCTACTGAGGATGGTTTATTAACCCCCTACTAGTTTATTAACCCCTCTACTGTCTACTGAGGGTGGTTTATTAACCCCTAGTTACCTCTACTGTCTACTGAGGGTGGTTTATTAACCCCTAGTTACCTCTACTGTCTACTGAGGATGGTTTATTAACCCCTAGTTACCTCTACTGTCTACTGAGGTGGTTTATTAACCCCTAGTTACCTCTACTGTCTACTGAGGGTGGTTTATTAACCCCTAGTTACCTCTACTGTCTGAGGATGGTTTATTAACCCCTGCCTCTTACTGTCTACTGAGGATGGTTTATTAACCCTAGTTACCTCTACTGTCTACTGAGGGTGGTTTATTAACCCCTAGTTACCTCTACTGTCTACTGAGGATGGTTTATTAACCCCTAGTTACTCTACTGTCTACTGAGGGTGGTTTATTAACTGAGGGTGGTTTATTAACCCCTAGTTACCTCTACTGTCTACTGAGGGTGGTTTATTAACCCCTAGTTACCTCTACTGTCTACTGAGGGTGGTTTATTAACCCCTAGTTACCTCTACTGAGGTGGTTTATTAACCCCTAGTTACCTCTACTGTCTACTGAGGATGGTTTATTAACCCTAGTTACCTCTACTGTCTACTGAGGGTGGTTTATTAACCCCTAGTTACCTGTCTACTGAGGGTGGTTTATTAACCCCTAGTTACCTCTACTGTCTACTGAGGTGGTTTATTAACCCCTAGTTACCTCTACTGTCTACTGAGGGTGGTTTATTAACCCCTAGTTACCTCTACTGTCTACTGAGGGTGGTTTATTAACCCCTAGTTACCTCTACTGTCTACTGAGGGTTTATTAACCCCTAGTTACCTCTACTGTCTACTGAGGATGGTTTATTAACCCCTAGTTACCTCTACTGTCTACTGAGGATGGTTTATTAACCCCTAGTTACCTCTACTGTCTACTGAGGATGGTTTATTAACCCCTAGTTACCTGTCTACTGAGGGTGGTTTATTAACCCCTAGTTACCTCTACTGTCTACTGAGGTGGTTTATTAACCCCTAGTTACTGTCTACTGAGGTGGTTTATTAACCCCTAGTTACCTCTACTGTCTACTGAGGATGGTTTATTAACCCCTAGTTACCTCTACTGTCTACTGAGGATGGTTTATTAACCCCTAGTTACCTCTACTGTCTACTGGGTGGTTTATTAACCCCTAGTTACCTCTACTGTCTACTGAGGTGGTTTATTAACCCCTAGTTACCTCTACTGTCTACTGAGGATGGTTTATTAACCCCTAGTTACCTTTATTGGTTTATTAACCCCTAGTTACTCTACTGTCTACTGAGGATGAGGGTTTATTAACCCCTAGTTACCTCTACTGTCTACTGAGGGTGGTTTATTAACCCCTAGTTACCTCTACTGTCTACTGAGGGTGGTTTATTAACCCCTAGTTACCTCTACTGTCTACTGAGGATGGTTTATTAACCCCTAGTTACCTCTACTGTCTACTGAGGGTGGTTTATTAACCCCTAGTTACCTCTACTGTCTACTGAGGTGGTTTATTAACCCCTAGTTACCTCTACTGTCTACTGAGGATGGTTTATTAACCCCTAGTTACCTCTACTGAGGGTGGTTTATTAACCCCTAGTTACCTCTACTGTCTACTGGGTGGTTTTATTAACCCCTAGTTACCTCTACTGTCTACTGAGGTGGTTTATTAACCCCTAGTTACCTCTACTCTACTGAGGGTGGTTTATTAACCCCTAGTTACCTCTACTGTCTACTGAGGATGGTTTATTAACCCCTAGTTACCTCTACTGTCTACTGAGGATGGTTTATTAACCCCTAGTTACCTCTACTGAGGGTGGTTTATTCTAGTTACCTCTACTGAGGGTGGTTTATTAACCCCTAGTTACCTCTACTGTCTACTGAGGGTGGTTTATTAACCCCTAGTTACTCTACTGTCTACTGAGGTGGTTTATTAACCCCTAGTTACCTCTACTGTCTACTGAGGGTGGTTTATTAACCCCTAGTTACCTCTACTGTCTACTGAGGGTGGTTTATTAACCCCTAGTTACCTCTACTGTCTACTGAGGTGGTTTATTAACCCCTAGTTACCTCTACTGTCTACTGAGGATGGTTTATTAACCCCTAGTTACCTCTACTGTCTACTGAGGATGGTTTATTTAACCTCTACTGAGGATGGTTTATTAGTTACCTCTACTGTCTACTGAGGATGGTTTATTAACCCCTAGTTACCTCTACTGTCTACTGAGGGTGGTTTATTAACCCTAGTTACCTCTACTGTCTACTGAGGGTGGTTTATTAACCCCTAGTTACCTCTACTGTCTACTGAGGGTGGTTTATTAACCCCTAGTTACCTCTACTGTCTACTGAGGTGGTTTATTTAGTTAACCCCTAGTTACCTCTACTGTCTACTGAGGTGGTTTATTAACCCTAGTTACCTCTACTGTCTACTGAGGATGGTTTATTAACCCCTAGTTACCTCTACTGTCTACTGAGGATGGTTTATTAACCCCTAGTTACCTCTACTGTCTACTGAGGGTGGTTTATTAACCCCTAGTTACCTCTACTGTCTACTGAGGTGGTTTATTAACCCCTAGTTACTCTACTGTCTACTGAGGATGGTTTATTAACCCCTAGTTACCTCTACTGAGGGTGGTTTATTAACCCCTGTTACCTCTACTGTCTACTGAGGTGGTTTATTAACCCTAGTTACCTCTACTGTCTACTGAGGGTGGTTTATTAACCCCTAGTTACCTCTACTGTCTACTGAGGGTGGTTTATTAACCCCTAGTTACCTCTACTGTCTACTGAGGGTGGTTTATTAACCCCTAGTTACCTCTACTGAGTCTGGTTTATTAACCCCTAGTTTACCTCTAACTGTCTACTGAGGATGGTTTATTAACCTACTGAGGACGGTTTATTAACCCCTAGTTACCTCTACTGTCTACTGAGGGTGGTTTATTAACCCCTAGTTACCTCTACTGTCTACTGAGGGTGGTTTATTAACCCCTAGTTACCTCTACTGTCTACTGAGGGTGGTTTATTAACCCCTAGTTACCCTACTACTGAGGATGGTTTATTAACCCCTAGTTACCTCTACTGTCTACTGAGGTGGTTTATTAACCCCTAGTTACCTCTACTGAGGATGGTTTATTAACCCTCTACTGTCTACTGACTGAGGTGGTTTATTAACCCCTAGTTACCTCTACTGTCTACTGAGGATGGTTTATTAACCCCTAGTTACCTCTACTGTCTACTGAGGATGGTTTATTAACCCCTAGTTACTCTACTGTCTACTGAGGATGGTTTATTAACCCCTAGTTACCTCTACTGTCTACTGAGGGTGGTTTATTAACCCTAGTTAACCTAGTTCTCTACTGAGGGTGGTTTATTAACCCCTAGTTACCTCTACTGTCTACTGAGGATGGTTTATTAACCCCTAGTTACCTCTACTGTCTACTGAGGGTGGTTTATTAACCCCTAGTTACCTCTACTGTCTACTGAGGGTGGTTTATTAACCCCTAGTTACCTCTACTGAGGGTGGTTTATTAACCCCTAGTTACCTCTACTGTCTACTGAGGATGGTTTATTAACCCCTAGTTACCTGTCTACTGAGGGTGGTTTATTAACCCCTAGTTACCTCTACTGTCTACTGAGGTGGTTTATTAACCCCTAGTTACCTCTACTGTCTACTGAGGGTGGTTTATTAACCCCTAGTTACCTCTACTGTCTACTGAGGGTGGTTTATTAACCCCTAGTTACCTCTACTGTCTACTGAGGGTGGTTTATTAACCCCTAGTTACCTCTACTGTCTACTGAGGATGGTTTATTAACCCCCTGAGTTTATTAACTAGTTACCTCTACTGTCTACTGAGGGTGGTTTATTAACCCCTAGTTACCCCCTCTACTGTCTACTGAGGGTGGTTTATTAACCCCTAGTTACCTCTACTGTCTACTGAGGTGGTTTATTAACCCCCCTAGTTACCTCTAGTTACTCTACTGAGGATGGTTTATTAACCCCTAGTTACCTCTACTGTCTACTGAGGGTGGTTTATTAACCCTAGTTACCTCTACTGTCTACTGGGTGGTTTATTAACCCCTAGTTACCTCTACTGTCTACTGAGGTGGTTTATTAACCCCTAGTTACCTCTACTGAGGGTGGTTTATTAACCCTAGTTACCTCTACTGTCTACTGAGGATGGTTTATTAACCCCTAGTTACCTCTACTGTCTACTGAGGGTGGTTTATTAACCCCTAGTTACCTCTACTGTCTACTGAGGGTGTTTATTAACCCCTAGTTACCTCTACTGTCTACTGAGGGTGGTTTATTAACCCCTAGTTACCTCTACTGTCTACTGAGGGTGGTTTATTAACCCCTAGTTACCTCTGAGGGTGGTTTATTAACCCCTAGTTGTCTACTGAGGGTGGTTTATTAACCCCTAGTTAACGGTTTATTAACCCCTAGTTACCTTGTCTACTCTACTGTCTACTGAGGGTGGTTTATTAACCCCTAGTTACCTCTACTGTCTACTGAGGTGGTTTATTAACCCCTAGTTACCTCTACTGTCTACTGAGGTGGTTTATTAACCCCTAGTTACCTCTACTGTCTACTGAGGGTGGTTTATTAACCCCTAGTTACCTCTACTGTCTACTGAGGGTGGTTTATTAACCCCTAGTTACCTCTACTGTCTACTGAGGTGGTTTATTAACCCCTAGTTACCTCTACTGTCTACTGAGGGTGGTTTATTAACCCCTAGTTACTACTCTACTGAGGGTGGTTTATTAACCCCTAGTTACCTCTACTGTCTACTGAGGATGGTTTATTAACCCCTAGTTACCTCTACTGTCTACTGAGGATGGTTTTTATTAACCCCTACTGTCTACTGAGGTGGTTTATTAACCCCTAGTTACCTCTACTGTCTACTGAGGATGGTTTATTAACCCCTAGTTACCTCTACTGTCTACTGAGGTGGTTTATTAACCCTAGTTACCTCTACTGTCTACTGAGGATGGTTTATTAACCCCTAGTTACCTCTACTGAGGGTGGTTTATTAACCCCTAGTTACCTCTACTGTCTACTGAGGTGGTTTATTAACCCCTAGTTACCTCTACTGAGGATGGTTTATTAACCCCTAGTTACCTCTACTGTCTACTGAGGATGGTTTATTAACCCCTAGTTACCTCTACTGTCTACTGAGGATGGTTTATTAACCCCTAGTTACCTCTACTGAGGGTGGTTTATTACCCCTAGTTACCTCTACTGTCTACTGAGGTGGTTTATTAACCCCTAGTTACCTACTGAGGATGGTTTATTAACTGTTACCTCTACTGTCTACTGAGGTGGTTTATTAACCCCTAGTTACCTCTACTGTCTACTGAGGATGGTTTATTAACCCCTAGTTACCTCTACTGTCTACTGAGGTGGTTTATTAACCCCTAGTTACCTCTACTGTCTACTGAGGGTGGTTTATTAACCCCTAGTTACCTCTACTGTCTACTGAGGGTGGTTTATTAACCCCTAGTTACCTCTACTGTCTACTGAGGATGGTTTATTTAACTACCCTAGTTAACCCCTAGTTACTGTCTACTGAGGTGGTTTATTAACCCCTAGTTACCTCTACTGTCTACTGAGGGTGGTTTATTAACCCCTAGTTACCTCTACTGTCTACTGAGGGTGGTTTATTAACCCCTAGTTACCTCTACTGTCTACTGAGGGTGGTTTATTAACCCCTAGTTACCTCTACTGAGGTGGTTTATTAACCCCTAGTTACCTCTACTGTCTACTGAGGATGGTTTATTAACCCCTAGTTACTCTACTGTCTACTGAGGATGGTTTATTAACCCCTAGTTACCTCTACTGTCTACTGAGGATGGTTTATTAACCCTAGTTACCTCTACTGTCTACTGAGGGTGGTTTATTAACCCCTAGTTACTCTACTGTCTACTGAGGGTGGTTTATTAACCCCTAGTTACCTCTACTGTCTACTGAGGGTGGTTTATTAACCCTAGTTACCTCTACTGAGGATGGTTTTATTAACCCCTAGTTACCTCTACTGTCTACTGAGGATGGTTTATTAACCCCTAGTTACCTCTACTGTCTACTGAGGTGGTTTATTAACCCCTAGTTACCTCTACTGTCTACTGAGGGTGGTTTATTAACCCCTAGTTACCTCTACTGTCTACTGAGGATGGTTTTATTAACCCCTAGTTACCTCTACTGTCTACTGAGGGTGGTTTATTAACCCCTAGTTACCTCTACTGAGGATGGTTTATTAACCCTAGTTACCTCTACTGTCTACTGAGGATGGTTTATTAACCCCTAGTTACCTCTAGTTACCTCTACTGTCTACTGAGGATGGTTTATTAACCCCTAGTTACCTCTACTGTCTGAGGATGGTTTATTACTGACTGTCTACTGAGGGTGGTTTATTAACCCCTAGTTACCTCTACTGTCTACTGAGGGTGGTTTATTAACCCCTAGTTACCTCTACTGAGGATGGTTTATTAACCCTAGTTACCTCTACTGAGGTGGTTTATTAACCCCTAGTTACCTCTACTGTCTACTGAGGGTGGTTTATTAACCCCTAGTTACCTCTACTGTCTACTGAGGACGGTTTATTAACCCCTAGTTACCTCTACTGAGGGTGGTTTATTAACCCCTAGTTACCTCTACTGTCTACTGAGGGTGGTTTATTAACCCCTAGTTACCTCTACTGTCTACTGAGGATGGTTTATTAACCCCTAGTTACTTCTACTGTCTACTGAGGGTGGTTTATTAACCCCTAGTTACCTCTACTGTCTACTGAGGGTGGTTTATTAACCCCTAGTTACCTCTACTGAGGGTGGTTTATTAACCCCTAGTTACCTCTACTGTCTACTGAGGATGGTTTATTAACCCCTAGTTACCTCTACTGTCTACTGAGGATGGTTTATTAACCCTAGTTACTCTACTGTCTACTGAGGGTGGTTTATTAACCCCTAGTTACCTCTACTGTCTACTGAGGGTGGTTTATTAACCCTAGTTACCTCTACTGAGGGTGGTTTATTAACCCCTAGTTACCTCTACTGTCTACTGAGGATGGTTTATTAACCCTAGTTACCTCTACTGAGGTGGTTTATTAACCCCTAGTTACCTCTACTGTCTACTGAGGATGGTTTATTAACCCCTAGTTACCTCTACTGTCTACTGAGGGTGGTTTATTAACCCCTAGTTACCTCTACTGTCTACTGAGGGTGGTTTATTAACCCCTAGTTACCTCTACTGTCTACTGAGGGTGGTTTATTAACCCCTAGTTACCTCTACTGTCTACTGAGGGTGGTTTATTAACCCCTAGTTACCTCTACTGTCTACTGAGGGTGGTTTATTAACCCCTAGTTACCTATAGTTACCTCTACTGTCTACTGAGGATGGTTTATTAACCCCTAGTTACTGTCTACTGAGGGTGGTTTATTAACTGTCTACTGACTGAGGATGGTTTATTAACCCCTAGTTACCTGAGGGTGGTTTATTAACCCTAGTTACTCTACTGTCTACTGAGGGTGGTTTATTAACCCCTAGTTACCTCTACTGTCTACTGAGGGTGGTTTATTAACCCCTAGTTACCTATAGTTACCTCTACTGTCTACTGAGGATGGTTTATTAACCCCTAGTTACCTCTACTGTCTACTGAGGTGGTTTATTAACCCCCCTAGGTTTATTAACCCCTAGTTACTGTCTACTGAGGATGGTTTATTAACCCCTAGTTACCTCTACTGTCTACTGAGGGTGGTTTATTAACCCCTAGTTACTGAGGGTGGTTTCTACTGTCTACTGAGGTGGTTTATTAACCCCTAGTTACCTCTACTGTCTACTGAGGATGGTTTATTAACCCCTAGTTACCTCTACTGTCTACTGAGGTGGTTTATTAACCCCTAGTTACCTCTACTGTCTACTGAGGGTGGTTTATTAACCCCTAGTTACCTCTACTGAGGGTGGTTTTTATTAACCCCTAGTTACTCTACTGTCTACTGAGGATGGTTTATTAACCCCTAGTTACCTCTACTGACTGAGGGTGGTTTATTAACCCCTAGTTACCTCTACTGTCTACTGAGGATGGTTTATTAACCCCTAGTTACCTCTACTGTCTACTGAGGGTGGTTTATTAACCCCTAGTTACCTCTACTGTCTACTGAGGGTGGTTTATTAACCCCTAGTTACCTCTACTGTCTACTGAGGGTGGTTTATTAACCCCTAGTTACCTCTACTGTCTACTGAGGGTGGTTTATTAACCCCTAGTTACCTCTACTGTCTACTGAGGGTGGTTTATTAACCCCCCTAGTTACTGAGGATGGTTTATTACTGTCTACTGAGGGTGGTTTATTAACCCCTAGTTACCTCTACTGTCTACTGAGGATGGTTTATTAACCCCTAGTTACCTCTACTGTCTACTGAGGATGGTTTATTAACCCCTAGTTACTCTACTGTCTACTGAGGATGGTTTATTAACCCCTAGTTACCTCTACTGACTGAGGTGGTTTATTAACCCCTAGTTACCTCTACTGTCTACTGAGGATGGTTTATTAACCCCTAGTTACCTCTACTGTCTACTGAGGGTGGTTTAGTTAACTGTCTACTGAGTTTTATTAACCCCTAGTTACCTCTACTGAGGGTGGTTTATTAACCCCTAGTTACCTCTACCTCTACTGTCTACTGAGGATGGTTTATTAACCCTAGTTAGTTACCTCTACTGAGGGTGGTTTATTAACCCTAGTTACCTCTACTGTCTACTGAGGATGGTTTATTAACCCCTAGTTACCTCTACTGAGGTGGTTTATTAACCCCTAGTTACCTCTACTGTCTACTGAGGATGGTTTATTAACCCCTAGTTACCTTACTGTCTACTGAGGGTGGTTTATTAACCCCCTCTACTGTCTACTGAGGTGGTTTATTAACCCCTAGTTACCTCTACTGTCTACTGAGGTGGTTTATTAACCCCTAGTTACCTCTACTGTCTACTGAGGGTGGTTTATTAACCCCTAGTTACCTCTGTCTACTGGTTTATTAACCCCTAGTTACCTCTACTGTCTACTGAGGATGGTTTATTAACCCCTAGTTACCTCTACTGTCTACTGAGGATGGTTTATTAACCCCTAGTTACCTCTACTGTCTACTGAGGACGGTTTATTAACCCCTAGTTACCTCTACTGTCTACTGAGGTGGTTTTTATTAACTGTCCCTAGTTACCTCTACTGTCTACTGAGGGTGGTTTATTAACCCCTTAACCTCTACTGTCTACTGAGGGTGGTTTATTAACCCCTAGTTACCTCTACTGTCTGAGGGTGGTTTATTAACCCCTAGTTACCTCTACTGAGGGTGGTTTATTAACCCCTAGTTACCTCTACTGTCTACTGAGGGTGGTTTATTAACCCCTAGTTACCTCTACTGAGGACGGTTTATTAACCCCTAGTTACCTCTACTGTCTACTGAGGATGGTTTATTAACCACTAGTTACCTCTACTGTCTACTGAGGGTGGTTTATTAACCCCTAGTTACCTCTACTGTCTACTGAGGATGGTTTATTAACCCCTAGTTACCTCTACTGTCTACTGAGGGTGGTTTATTAACCCCTAGTTACCTCTACTGTCTACTGAGGATGGTTTATTAACCCCCTCTACTGTCCTGGTTTATTAACCCCTAGTTACCTCTACTGTCTACTGAGGTGGTTTATTAACCCCTAGTTACCTCTACTGTCTACTGAGGGTGGTTTATTAACCCCTAGTTACCTCTACTGTCTACTGAGGGTGGTTTATTAACCCCTAGTTACCTCTACTGTCTACTGAGGGTGGTTTATTAACCCCTAGTTACCTCTACTGTCTACTGAGGTGGTTTATTAACCCCTAGTTACCTCTACTGAGGATGGTTTATTAACCCCTAGTTAACTGAGGATGGTTTTATTAACCCTAGTTACCTCTACTGTCTACTGAGGTGGTTTATTAACCCCTAGTTACCTCTACTGAGGATGGTTTATTAACCCCTAGTTACCTCTACTGTCTACTGAGGATGGTTTATTAACCCCTAGTTACCTCTACTGTCTACTGAGGGTGGTTTATTAACCCTAGTTACCTCTACTGTCTACTGAGGTGGTTTATTAACCCCCTACTAGTTACCTCTACTGTCTACTGAGGGTGGTTTATTAACCCCTAGTTACCTCTACTGTCTACTGAGGGTGGTTTATTAACCCCTAGTTACCTCTACTGTCTACTGAGGGATGGTTTTTAATTAACCTGTCCTGAGTTACCTCTACTACTGAGGGTGGTTTATTAACCCCTAGTTACCTCTACTGTCTACTGAGGGTGGTTTATTAACCCTAGTTACCTCTACTGAGGATGGTTTATTCTAGTTACCTCTGAGGGTGGTTTATTAACCCCTAGTTACCTCTACTGTCTACTGAGGTGGTTTATTAACCCCTAGTTACCTCTACTGTCTACTGGGTGGTTTATTAACCCCTAGTTACCCTACTGTCTACTGAGGATGGTTTATTAACCCCTAGTTACCTCTACTGACTGGGATGGTTTATTAACCCCTAGTTACCTCTACTGTCTACTGAGGATGGTTTATTAACCCCTAGTTACCTCTACTGTCTACTGAGGGTGGTTTATTAACCCCTAGTTACCTCTACTGTCTACTGAGGGTGGTTTATTAACCCCTAGTTACCTCTACTGTCTACTGAGGGTGGTTTATTAACCCCTAGTTACCTCTACTGTCTACTGAGGGTGGTTTATTAACCCCTAGTTACCTCTACTGAGGGTGGTTTATTAACCCCTAGTTACCTCTACTGTCTACTGAGGGTGGTTTATTAACCCTAGTTACCTCTACTGAGGTGGTTTATTAACCCCTAGTTACCTCTACTGAGGATGGTTTATTAACCCCTAGTTACCTCTACTGTCTACTGAGGATGGTTTTATTAACCCTAGTTACCTCTACTGAGGATGGTTTATTAACCCTAGTTACCTCTACTGTCTACTGAGGGTGGTTTATTAACCCCTAGTTACCTCTACTGAGGATGGTTAATTAACCCCTAGTTACCTCTACTGTCTACTGAGGATGGTTTATTAACCCCTAGTTACCTCTACTGTCTACTGAGGGTGGTTTATTAACCCCTAGTTACCTCTACTGTCTACTGAGGGTGGTTTATTAACCCCTAGTTACCTCTACTGTCTACTGAGGGTGGTTTATTAACCCCTAGTTACCTGAGGGTGGTTTATTCTAGTTACTGTCTACTGAGGGTGGTTTATTAACCCCTAGTTACCTCTACTGTCTACTGAGGATGGTTTATTAACCCCTAGTTACCTCTACTGTCTACTGAGGTGGTTTATTAACCCCTAGTTACCTCTACTGTCTACTGAGGATGGTTTATTAACCCCTAGTTACCTCTACTGAGGGTGGTTTATTAACCCCTAGTTACCTCTACTGTCTACTGAGGATGGTTTATTAACCCCTAGTTACCTCTACTGAGGATGGTTTATTAACCCCTAGTTACCTCTACTGTCTACTGAGGATGGTTTATTAACCCTAACCTGTCTACTGAGGGTGGTTTATTAACCCCTAGTTACCTCTACTGTCTACTGAGGATGGTTTATTAACCCCTAGTTACCTCTACTGTCTACTGAGGGTGGTTTATTAACCCCTAGTTACCTCTACTGTCTACTGAGGGTGGTTTATTAACCCCTAGTTACCTATAGTTACCTCTACTGTCTACTGAGGATGGTTTATTAACCCCTAGTTACCTCTACTGTCTACTGAGGATGGTTTATTAACCCCTAGTTACCTCTACTGTCTACTGAGGATGGTTTATTAACCCCTAGTTACCTCTACTGTCTACTGAGGATGGTTTATTAACCCCTAGTTACCTCTACTGAGGGTGGTTTATTAACCCCTAGTTACCTCTACTGTCTACTGAGGATGGTTTATTAACCCCTAGTTACCTCTACTGTCTACTGAGGATGGTTTATTAACCCCTAGTTACCTCTACTGTCTACTGAGGGTGGTTTATTAACCCCTAGTTACCTCTACTGTCTACTGAGGATGGTTTATTAACCCTAGTTACCTCTACTGTCTACTGAGGATGGTTTATTAACCCCTAGTTACCTCTACTGTCTACTGAGGGTGGTTTATTAACCCCTAGTTACCTCTACTGTCTACTGAGGTGGTTTATTAACCCCTAGTTACCTCTACTGTCTACTGAGGTGGTTTATTAACCCCTAGTTACCTCTACTGTCTACTGAGGATGGTTTATTAACCCCTAGTTACCTCTACTGTCTACTGAGGATGGTTTATTAACCCCTAGTTACCTTACTGTCTACTGAGGATGGTTTATTAACCCCTAGTTACTCTACTGAGGATGGTTTATTCTACTGTCTACTGAGGATGGTTTATTAACCCCTAGTTACCTCTACTGAGGTGGTTTATTAACCCCTAGTTACTGTCTACTGAGGGTGGTTTATTAACCCCTAGTTACCTCTACTGTCTACTGAGGGTGGTTTATTAACCCCTAGTTACCTCTACTGAGGATGGTTTATTAACCCCTAGTTACCTCTACTGTCTACTGAGGATGGTTTATTAACCCCTAGTTACCTCGTTACCTCTACTGTCTACTGAGGTGGTTTATTAACCCCTAGTTACCTCTACTGTCTACTGAGGGTGGTTTATTAACCCCTAGTTACCTCTACTGTCTACTGAGGTGGTTTATTAACCCCTAGTTACCTCTACTGTCTACTGAGGGTGGTTTATTAACCCCTAGTTACCTCTACTGTCTACTGAGGATGGTTTATTAACCCCTAGTTACCTCTACTGTCTACTGAGGGTGGTTTATTAACCCCTAGTTACCTCTACTGTCTACTGAGGATGGTTTATTAACCCCTATGGTTTATTAACCCCTAGTTACTGTCTACTGAGGGTGGTTTATTAACCCCTAGTTACCTCTACTGTCTACTGAGGGTGGTTTATTAACCCCTAGTTACCTCTACTGAGGATGGTTTATTAACCCTAGTTACCTCTACTGTCTACTGAGGATGGTTTATTAACCCTAGTTACCTCTACTGAGGGTGGTTTATTAACCCCTAGTTACTCTACTGTCTACTGAGGATGGTTTATTAACCCCTAGTTACCTCTACTGTCTACTGAGGTGGTTTATTAACCCCTAGTTACCTCTACTGTCTACTGAGGATGGTTTATTAACCCCTAGTTACCTCTACTGTCTACTGAGGATGGTTTATTAACCCCTAGTTACCTCTACTGTCTACTGAGGATGGTTTATTAACACCTAGTTACCTCTACTGTCTACTGAGGATGGTTTATTAACCCCTAGTTACCTCTACTGTCTACTGAGGATGGTTTATTAACCCCTAGTTACCTCTACTGTCTACTGAGGATGGTTTATTAACCCCTAGTTACCTCTACTGTCTACTGAGGATGGTTTATTAACCCCTAGTTACCTCTACTGTCTACTGAGGATGGTTTATTAACCCCTAGTTACCTCTACTGTCTACTGAGGTGGTTTATTAACCCCTAGTTACCTCTACTGTCTACTGAGGGTGGTTTATTAACCCCTAGTTACCTCTACTGAGGATGGTTTATTAACCCCTAGTTACCTCTACTGTCTACTGAGGGTGGTTTATTAACCCCTAGTTACCTCTACTGTCTACTGAGGGTGGTTTATTAACCCCTAGTTACCTCTACTGTC
Source organism: Oncorhynchus nerka (assembly GCF_034236695.1). Classification (NCBI taxonomy): domain Eukaryota; kingdom Metazoa; phylum Chordata; class Actinopteri; order Salmoniformes; family Salmonidae; genus Oncorhynchus; species Oncorhynchus nerka. The sequence continues at coordinate 18,739 of NW_027038799.1, forward strand.
TACTGAGGGTGGTTTATTAACCCCTAGTTACCTCTACTGTCTACTGAGGATGGTTTATTAACCCCTAGTTACCTCTACTGTCTACTGAGGATGGTTTATTAACCCCTAGTTACCTCTACTCTACTGAGGGTGGTTTATTAACCCCTAGTTACCTCTACTGTCTACTGAGGGTGGTTTATTAACCCTAGTTACCTCTTAGGGTGGTTTATTAACCCTAGTTACCTCTACTGTCTACTGAGGATGGTTTATTAACCCCTAGTTACCTCTACTGTCTACTGAGGGTGGTTTATTAACCCCTAGTTACCTCTACTGTCTACTGAGGATGGTTTATTAACCCCCCTAGTTACCTCTACTGTCTACTGAGGGTGGTTTATTAACCCCTAGTTACCTCTACTGTCTACTGAGGGTGGTTTATTAACCCCTAGTTACCTCTACTGAGGGTGGTTTATTAACCCCTAGTTACCTCTACTGTCTACTGAGGGTGGTTTATTAACCCCTAGTTACCTCTACTCTACTGAGGGTGGTTTATTAACCCCTAGTTACCTCTACTGTCTACTGAGGATGGTTTATTAACCCTAGTTACCTCTACTGTCTACTGAGGGTGGTTTATTAACCCCCTAGTTACTACTCTACTGAGGATGGTTTATTAACCCCTAGTTACCTCTACTGTCTACTGAGGATGGTTTATTAACCCCTAGTTACCTCTACTGTCTACTGAGGGTGGTTTATTAACCCCTAGTTACCTCTACTGAGGATGGTTTATTAACCCCTAGTTACTCTCTACTGAGGTGGTTTATTAACCCCTAGTTACCTACTACCCCTGTCTACTGACTGGGTGGTTTATTAACCCCTAGTTACCTCTACTGTCTACTGAGGGTGGTTTATTAACCCCTAGTTACCTCTACTGTCTACTGAGGATGGTTTATTAACCCCTAGTTACCTCTACTGTCTACTGAGGATGGTTTATTAACCCCTAGTTACCTCTACTGTCTACTGAGGATGGTTTATTAACCCCTAGTTACCTCTACTGTCTACTGAGGGTGGTTTATTAACCCCTAGTTACCTCTACTGTCTACTGAGGATGGTTTATTAACCCCTAGTTACCTCTACTGAGGATGGTTTATTAACCCCTAGTTACTCTACTGTCTACTGAGGATGGTTTATTAACCCCTAGTTACCTCTACTGTCTACTGAGGATGTTTTATTAACCCCTAGTTACTTCTGTCTACTGAGGATGGTTTATTAACCCCTAGTTACCTCTACTGTCTACTGAGGGTGGTTTATTAACCCCTAGTTACCTCTACTGTCTACTGAGGGTGGTTTATTAACCCCTAGTTACCTCTACTGTCTACTGAGGGTGGTTTATTAACCCCTAGTTACTCTCTGTCTACTGAGGATGGTTTATTAACCCCTAGTTACCTCTACTGTCTACTGAGGATGGTTTATTAACCCCTAGTTACCTCTGTCTACCCTAGTTACCTCTACTGTCTACTGAGGGTGGTTTATTAACCCCTAGTTACCTCTACTGTACCTCTACTGTGTAGTTACCTCTACTGAGGATGGTTTATTAACCCCTAGTTACCTCTAGTTACCTCTACTGTCTACTGAGGATGGTTTATTAACCCCTAGTTACCTCTACTGTCTACTGAGGGTGGTTTATTAACCCCTAGTTACCTCTACTGTCTAGGTGGTTTATTAACCCCTAGTTACCTCTACTGTCTACTGAGGGTGGTTTATTAACCCCTAGTTACCTCTACTGTCTACTGAGGATGGTTTATTAACCCCTAGTTACCTCTACTGTCTACTGAGGATGGTTTATTAACCCTAGTTACCTCTACTGTCTACTGAGGATGGTTTATTAAGGACTGGTTTATTAACCCCTAGTTACCTCTACTGTCTACTGAGGATGGTTTATTAACCCCTAGTTACCTGTCTACTGAGGATGGTTTATTAACCCCTAGTTACCTCTACTGTCTACTGAGGGTGGTTTATTAACCCCTAGTTACCTCTACTGTCTACTGAGGGTGGTTTATTAACCCCTAGTTACCTCTACTGTCTACTGAGGTGGTTTATTAACCCCTAGTTACCTTAGTCTACTGAGGGATGGTTTCACCTCTACTGTCTACTGAGGATGGTTTATTAACCCCTAGTTACCTCTACTGTCTACTGAGGATGGTTTATTAACCCCTAGTTACTGTCTCTAACCCCTGTCTACTGAGGATGGTTTATTAACCCCTAGTTACCTCTACTGTCTACTGAGGGTGGTTTTATTAACCCCTAGTTACCTCTACTGTCTACTGAGGATGGTTTATTAACCCCTAGTTACCTCTACTGTCTACTGAGGATGGTTTATTAGTTACCTGTCTACTGAGGGTGGTTTATTAAGTTACTCTGTCTCTACTGTCTACTGAGGATGGTTTATTAACCCCTAGTTACCTCTACTGTCTACTGAGGATGGTTTATTAACCCCTAGTTACTACTGTCTACTGAGGATGGTTTATTAACCCCTAGTTACCTCTACTGTCTACTGAGGGTGGTTTATTAACCCCTAGTTACCTCTACTGTCTACTGAGGATGGTTTATTAACCCCTAGTTACCTGTCTACTGAGGATGGTTTATTAACCCCTAGTTACCTCTACTGTCTACTGAGGGTGGTTTATTAACCCCTAGTTACCTCTACTGTCTACTGAGGATGGTTTATTAACCCCCCTAACCCCTAGTTACCTCTACTGTCTACTGAGGGTGGTTTATTAACCCCTAGTTACCTCTACTGTCTACTGAGGATGGTTTATTAACCCCTAGTTACCTCTACTGTCTACTGAGGTGGTTTATTAACCCCTAGTTACCTCTACTGTCTACTGAGGATGGTTTATTAACCCTAGTTACCTCTACTGTCTACTGAGGGTGGTTTATTAACCCCTAGTTACCTCTACTACTGTCTACTGAGGATGGTTTATTAACCCCTAGTTACCTCTACTGTTTCTACTAGTTACCTCTACTGGTTTATTAACCCCTAGTTACCTCTACTGAGGATGGTTTATTAACCCCTAGTTACCTCTACTGTCTACTGAGGATGGTTTATTAACCCCTAGTTACCTCTACTGTCTACTGAGGATGGTTTATTAACCCCTAGTTACCTCTACTGAGGATGGTTTATTAACCCCTAGTTACCTCTACTGAGGATGGTTTATTAACCCCTAGTTACCTCTACTGTCTACTGAGGGTGGTTTATTAACCCCTAGTTACCTCTACTGTCTACTGAGGATGGTTTATTAACCCCTAGTTACCTCTACTGTCTACTGAGGGTGGTTTATTAACCCCCCTAGTTAACCTAGTTCTACTGTCTACTGAGGATGGTTTATTAACCCCTAGTTACCTCTACTGAGGATGGTTTATTAACCCCTAGTTACCTCTACTGTCTACTGAGGATGGTTTATTAACCCCCTAGTTACCTCTACTGAGGATGGTTAATTAACCCCTAGTTACCTCTACTGTCTACTGAGGGTGGTTTATTAACCCCTAGTTACCTCTACTGTCTACTGAGGATGGTTTATTAACCCCTAGTTACCTCTACTGTCTACTGAGGATGGTTAATTAACCCCTAGTTACCTCTACTGTCTACTGAGGGTGGTTTATTAACCCCTAGTTACCTCTACTGTCTACTGAGGGTGGTTTATTAACCCCTAGTTACCTCTACTGAGGATGGTTTATTAACCCCTAGTTACCTCTACTGTCTACTGAGGGTGGTTTATTAACCCCTAGTCACCTCTACTGTCTACTGAGGGTAGTTTATTAACCCCTAGGTACCTCTACTGATGATGGTTTATTAACCCCTAGTTACCTCTACTGAGGGTGGTTTATTAACCCCTAGTTACCTCTACTGAGGATAGTTTATTAACCCCTAGTTACCTCTACTGAGGGTGGTTTATTAACCCCTAGTTACCTCTACTGTCTACTGAGGATGGTTTATTAACCCCTAGTTACCTCTACTGAGGATAGTTTATTAACCCCTAGTTACCTCTCCTCTCTACTGAGTATAGTTTATTAAGCCCTAGTTACCTCTAAATGGGGGTGGGAACACTTTTAAAGCACAAGCTATGACATTAAACTTACGAACATCCAGCTGTCCAATGATTCAAAACCTTTTCCTTTCCCAAAGAATATATTAACGTTGAGTTTTTTTACCCTTTATAAGACCCTTTAGAGAGCATTACACTCACCCTTAAGTTAAACTGACCGTAACCCAATAGCCCAGAATAAGCACCCATATAATAATGCTCATGAAATTGATTACACTGAAAACTGAGTCCCATTGTTAATTGTCCATCGGTTGAATGTTGTCCTAAACAATGAAGGTACAAGTAACTAAAGTTACCCTGAAATGTAATGAGCCCTGGGAAGGCTTCTCTTTTGTGGCCTGACAGAGAGGCGTGTGACCTGACTGGCACCCTATAGGCCCTGGTCTAAAGTAGTGCACTACCCCTATGGGTCCTGGTCTAAAGTAGTGCACTACCCTATGGGTCCTGGTCTAAAGTAGTGCACTACCCCTATAGGCCCTGGTCTAAAGTAGTGCACTACCCTAAGGGTCCTGGTCTAAAGTAGTGCACTACCCTATGGGTCCTGGTCTAAAGTAGTGCACTACCCCTATGGATCCTGGTCTAAAGTAGTGCACTACCCCTATGGGTCCTGGTCTAAAGTAGTGCACTACCCCTATGGGTCCTGGTCTAAAGTAGTGCACTACCCATATGGGTCCTGGTCTAAAGTAGTGCACTACCCCTATAGGTCCTGGTCTAAAGTAGTGTACTACCCCTATGGGTCCTGGTCTAAAGTAGTGCACTACCCTATGGGTCCTGGTCTAAAGTAGTGCACTACAAAGGGAATAGGGTGCTATTTGCAATGCAATCTTCGTTTAGATATGGTTTTATTCCAATAAGCTAGCTAAGCTATGTGGCACTAGCATAATATAATGACAGTAACAACCAAAAAGCCTGATCCAAGTTCATCACCCTGAAGCCTGGCCCAAGTTCATCACCCTGAAGCCTGGTCCAAGTTTATAACACTTAGGGAAAAGATACTAGAGAAGTTCACCAAGTTCAAGGACTGGTGCTGACGCTAAATCGGTGTGTGTGTGTGTGCTTGTCTGTTGACAAGGTCATTAAGATGTTTGCCTAGTAACGCACTGGCTTGGGTCAGTATTTTATTGGCCACTTTCCTGAAAAGCAAAGAGAACATTGGCTGAGGGGATGATCTGGCCCAAGCAGACGAGGGAGATATATTTACTGTAACATTAAATCAACCAGCGCAACGCAACCAATTCTCTCTTTGGACGTGAACCCAAATGAACTTTCCTTTTCAAAACCGTCCTAAAAATAATACCACAGGGATGCGTGCCCGGCCCGGCCCACACCGGTCCAGTTGAACCTATCAGCTAGCAACAGAAATAACGATAGCAATCCAATAAGTCGTTATCAATAAAACGTCACAATCAAATAAAATTATTTATATTTTTGTTATTTTATAAAGCTCTTTTAACAATCAGCTGATGTCACAAAGTGCTTATGGAGAAACCCAGCTTAAAACCCCAAACAGCAAGCAATGCAGATGTAGAATCACGGTAGCTAGGAACTCCCTAGAAATTAAGTGTACTTCCTTGGTTTGATGATGTGCAGTCTTTGGAATCAGTGAGGTCCCCTCCATCTCCACGGCAACAAAAAAAAACGACATCAATGGTCGTCCTGCATGGCCCGGTTCCCCGGGTGAGCGGAGTCTGCACATTTTAGGCCATTTCATTGGCCCTTATGTGAAATCTCCACCCACCCAGGGCGCAGTATAGTGCAAAATGAACTCCACCACCGACATCATTCTTGACCGTGGAAAGGGAGGGGACCCCACTGACTCCAACGGCCGCACCCCGTCTGGCCTGTTTTCTTAGAACAGACACTAGGCTAGTAATTCAGTGGTTCTCAAACCTCTCGGAGGCTGAGGGGAGTGAGAGGGGTTGAGAGTTTTGGGTAGGTCCTGAAGGCTGAGGCTGGAGGGAAGGGCTTGAGATTAGTTGACAAGTTTAATCAGATGTGCCCTCTCTGGAGGTTGTCCTTCTGGAAGGTTCTCCCATCTCCACAGAGGAACTCTGGAGCTCTGTTGGAGTGACGAGGGGTTCTTGGAGACAGGGTTATATCTGGTCCTGCCAGGCTGAGGCTGGACCTGCAAGGTTCCATAATCAGGGTACAGGTCCTCAGTCCTGAGGCTGGAGCAAGAGGGTTGAGACAGGGTTTCCGGATGAGGCTGCAGAGCGTTGGCCTGCTGCTCAGTCTACAGTTCTGCGGAGGCTGCAATTCTGTTCCAGATAGGTTGAGTTTTCCTGGCCCAAGGTCCGGAGGCTGAGGCTGGACAGTTCTGTCCAGAGAGGTTGAGACAGCCTCAGTCTCCGTCCCTGAGGCTGAGGCTCAGAGGGGTCTGAGGCAGGGTATTCCTCCGGAGGCTGAGGCTGGAGCCAGCCCCTCTGTCCAGGTGCAGGTCCGGAGGCTGAGGCTTGCCCAGCCTCAGCCTCCGGGCTGACCCTGTCTAACCTCCGGGAGGCTGAGGCTGAGGCTGGTCCCTGTCTCAGACAGGGTAAGGTCCAGCCTGAGGCTGGAGGGAGAGGGGTTGAACCCTCCGGAGCCTCAGCCTGAGGCTGGAGCTTACCCTGTTGACCCCTCTCCTCCAGCCTCAGCCTCCGGAGGCTGAGGCTGTCTCAAGGAGTTGCTTCCAGCCTCAGCCTCCAGAGCTGAGGCTGGAGCGAGACCCCTGACTCTCAGCTCCTCTCCCTCAGCCTCCGGAGCCTGAGGCTGTCTCAACCTCTTGCTTCCAGGGTCAGCCTCCGGAGGCTGAGGCTGGAGCAGACCTCTGAGACAGCTCAGCTCCGGACCTGAGGCTGAGGCTGGAGCGAGAGCCTCCGGGTTGAGACAGTCTCAAGGTCCAGGCTCAGCCTCCGGAGTGAGAGGGGTTGAGCCCCTTTGGCTCCGGAGGCTGAGGCTGGACCTTTTCCTGTCTGAGACAGGGTTCTCCAGGCTGATGCTGGAGGGGAGGTTACTTTGGGTAACCCCTTTCCGGGAGCCTCAGCCTCCGGAGCGGGGGGGGTTGAGACAGAGGGTCCCCAGGCCTCAGCCTGGACCTTAGGGGTTCTCGACCCCTCTCAGCTTTCCAGAGGCTGAGGCTCCGGAGCCCCTTCCTGTTCCAGACAGGAGTCGCTTCCAGCTCAGCCTCAGCCTCCGGAGCTTACCCTGTTGAGACTCCCTCCAGCCTCAGCCTGGAGCAAGAGGGGTTGTCTCAGGCCCTCCGGAGGCTGAGGCTGGAGCAAGAGGGGTTTCTAACTTCCCGGATTGAGACAGGTAAGGTCCGGAGGCTGAGGCTGTCTGAGAGGGGCTGAGACAGGGTCAGGTCCGGAGGCTGAGGCTGGTCTCAGAGGGCCTGAGACAAGGTCAGGTCCGCAGGCTGAGGATGGAGCAGAGGGGTTGAGACAGGGTACCACTGTCTCGGAGGCTGAGGCTGAGGCTCCGGAGCGAGGGGTCTGAGACCCTGTTGCTCCGGAGGCTGAGGCTGGAGTGAGAGGGTTGAGAGAGGGTCAGCCTCCGGAGGCTGAGGCTGAGGGAGAGGGGCTGAGACAGGGTAAGGTCCGGAGGCTGAGGCTGTACTCCACCACCGACATCATTCTTGACGTGGAAAGGGAGGGGACCCCACTGACTCCAACGGCCGCACCCCGTCTGGCCTGTTTTCTTAGAACAGACACTAGGCTAGTAATTCAGTGGTTCTCAAACCTCTCCTCACTCGGGGACCCCCAGACATTTCACAGTTTTGTTGTAGCTCTGAACTAGCTCACCTGATTTACCTATTCAAGGCCTTGATGATTAGTTGACAAGTTTAATCAGATGTGCCCTCTCTGGAGGTTGTCCTTCTGGAAGGTTCTCCCATCTCCACAGAGGAACTCTGGAGCTCTGTTGGAGTGACCATCGGGTTCTTGGTCACCTCCCTGACCAAGGTCCTTTTCTCTGTTATATCTGCTCCTGCCATTCCCTCTACTGCTCATCCTGTGTCTCCTTGACCTGCAACCTGTTCCATAATCAAGACCTCTACAAATACTCAGTCCTGCCACTTCCATACTACCAGATCGTAATTTCTGCACAGTCAGTCTACGTTTCTAGCCGTTTGTTACTATTTAGATCCTGTTATGCTGTTGTGCCTGTTTTCCTTGCCCAACACGGTTTTCCTCTCTGCTACAGTTCTGCCCGTTCTGACTCTGGTCCCTGTCTCCAGTCCCACGTCTGGTCATCCTGCTACTGCTCCCTTGGATTCCCTCCGGACCTGCTTACCCTGTCTCAACCCCTCTCGCTCCAGCCTCAGCCTCCGGACCTTACCCTGTCTCAACCCCTCTCGCTCCAGCCTCAGCCTCCGGACCTTACCCTGTGTCAACCCCTCTCGCTCCAGCCTCAGCCTCCGGACCTTACCCTGTCTCAACCCCTCTCCCTCCAGCCTCAGCCTCCGGACCTTACCCTGTCTCAACCCCTCTCGCTCCAGCCTCAGCCTCAGCCTCCGGACCTTACCCTGTCTCAACCCCTCTCCCTCCAGCCTCAGCCTCCGGACCTTACCCTGTCTCAACCTCTCTCGCTCCAGCCTCAGCCTCAGCCTCCGGACCTTACCCTGTCTCAGCCCCTCTCCCTCCAGCCTCAGCCTCCGGACCTTACCCTGTCTCAACCCCTCTCGCTCCAGCCTCAGCCTCCGGACCTTACCCTGTCTCAACCCCTCTCGCTCCAGCCTCAGCCTCAGCCTCCGGACCTTACCCTGTCTCAACCTCTCTCGCTCCAGCCTCAGCCTCCGGACCTTACCCTGTCTCAACCCCTCTCGCTCCAGAATCAGCCTCCGCACCTGTTTACCCTGTCTCAGCCCCCCTCGCTCCAGCCTCAGCCTCCGCACCTGTTTACCCTGTCTCAACCCCTCTTGCTCCAGCCTCAGCCTCCGGACCTTACCCTGTCGCAACCCCTTTCGCTCCAGCCTCAGCCTCCGGACCTTACCCTGTCTCAACCCCCCTCGCTCCGGCCTCAGCCTCCGGACCTTACCCTGTCTCAACCCCTCTCCCTCCAGCCTCAGCCTCCGGACCTTACCCTGTCTCAGCCCCTCTCCCTCCAGCCTCAGCCTCCGGACCTTACCCTCTCTCAACCCCTCTCACTCCAGCCTCAGCCTCCGGACCTTACACTGTCTCAACCCCTCTCGCTCCAGCCTCAGCCTCAGCCTCCGGACCTTACCCTGTCTCAACCCCTCTCGCTCCAGCCTCAGCCTCCGGACCTTACCCTGTCTCAACCCCTCTCGCTCCAGCCTCAGCCTCCGGACCTTACCCTGTCTCAACCCCTCTCCCTCCAGCCTCAGCCTCCGGACCTTACCCTGTCTCAACCCCTCTCACTCCAGCCTCAGCCTCCGGACCTTACCCTGTCTCAACCCCTCTTGCTCCAGCCTCAGCCTCCGGACCTTACCCTGTCTCAACCCCTCTTGCTCCAGCCTCAGGACCTTACCCTGTCTCAACCCCTCTTGCTCCAGCTTCAGCCTCAGCCTCCGGACCTTACCCTGTCTCAACCCCTCTTGCTCCAGCCTCAGCCTCCGGACCTTACCCTGTCTCAACCCCTTTCGCTCCAGCCTCAGCCTCCGGACCTTACCCTGTCTCAACCCCCCTCGCTCCAGCCTCAGCCTCCGGACATTACCCTGTCTCAACCCCTCTTGCTCCCAGCCTCAGCCTCCGGACCTTACCCTGTCTCCCCCTTCTCCCTCCAGCCTCAGCCTCCGCACCTTCCCCCTGTCTCAACCCCTCTTGCTCCAGCCTCAGCCTCCGGACATTACCCTGTCTCAACCCTCTTGCTCCAGCCTCAGCCTCAGCCTCCGGACCTTACCCTGTCTCAACCCCTCTCGCTCCAGCCTCAGCCTCCGGACCTTACCCTGTCTCAACCCCCTCTTGCTCCAGCCTCAGCCTCCGGACCTTACCCTGTCTCACCCCCTCTGCTCCAGCCTCAGCCTCCGGACCTTACCCTGTCTCAACCCCTCTTGCTCCAGCCTCAGCCTCCGGACCTTACCCTGTCTCAACCCCTCTTGCTCCAGCCTCAGCCTCAGCCTCCGGACCTTACCCTGTCTCAACCCCCCTCTCCCTCCAGCCTCAGCCTCGGACCTTACCCTGTCTCAACCCTCTTGCTCCAGCCTCAGCCTCCAGCCTCCGGACCTTACCCTGTCTCAGTCTCCCCTCTTGCTCCAGCCTCAGCCTCCGGACCTTACCCTGTCTCAACCCCTCTCGCTCCAGCCTCAGCCTCCGGACCTTACCCTGTCTCAACCCCTCTCGCTCCAGCCTCAGCCTCAGCCTCCGGACCTTACCCTGTCTCAACCTCTCTCGCTCCAGCCTCAGCCTCCGGACCTTACCCTGTCTCAACCCCTCTCGCTCCAGAATCAGCCTCCGCACCTGTTTACCCTGTCTCAACCCCTCTTGCTCCAGCCCAGCCTCCAGCCTCCGGTTTACCCTGTCTCAACCCCTCTTGCTCCAGCCTCAGCCTCCGGACCTTACCCTGTCTCAACCCCTCTTGCTCCGCTCCAGCCTCAGCCTCCGGACCTTACCCTGTCTCAACCCCTCTTGCTCCAGCCTCAGCCTCCGGACCTTACCCTGTCTCAACCCCTCTTGCTCCAGCCTCAGCCTCTCCGGACCTTACCCTGTCTCAACCCCTCTTGCTCCTCTCAGCCTCAGCCTCCGGACCTTACCCTGTCTCAACCCCTCTCGCTCCAGCCTCAGGCTCCGGACCTTACCCTGTCTCAAGCCCCTCTTGCTCCAGCCTCAGCCTCCGGACCTTACCCTGTCTCAACCCCTCTTGCTCCAGCCTCAGAGACCTCACCCTGTCTCAACCCCTCTTGCTCCAGCCTCCGGACCTTACCCTGTCTCAACCCCTCTTGCTCCAGCCTCAGCCTCTCCGGACCTTACCCTGTCTCAACCCCCTCTTGCTCCAGCCTCAGCCTCCGGACCTTACCCTGTCTCAGCCCTCTTGCTCCAGCCTCAGCCTCCGGACCTTACCCTGTCTCAACCCCTCTTGCTCCAGCCTCAGCCTCCGGACCTTACCCTGTCTCAACCCCTCTTGCTCCTCCAGCCTCAGCCTCCGGACCTTACCCTGTCTCAACCACTCTCGCTCCAGCCTCAGCCTCCGGACCTTACCCTGTCTCAACCCCTCTCGCTCCAGCCTCAGCCTCCGGACCTTACCCTGTCTCAACCCCTCTCGCTCCAGCCTCAGCCTCCGGACCTTACCCTGTCTCAACCCCTCTTGCTCCAGCCTCAGCCTCCGGACCTTACCCTGTCTCAGCCCCTCTCACTCCAGCCTCAGCCTCCGGACCTTACCCTGTCTCAACCCCTCTTGCTCCAGCCTCAGCCTCCGGACCTTACCCTGTCTCAACCCCTCTTGCTCCAGCCTCAGCCTCCGGACCTTACCCTGTCTCAACCCCTCTCGCTCCAGCCTCAGCCTCCGGACCTTACCCTGTCTCAACCCCTCTTGCTCCAGCCTCAGCCTCAGCCTCCGGACCTTACCCTGTCTCAACCCCTCTCGCTCCTGCCTCAGCCTCCGGACCTTACCCTGTCTCAACCCCTCTTGCTCCAGCCTCAGCCTCAGCCTACCCTGTCTCAACCCCTCTTGCTCCAGCCTCCATCTTACTCCCTCAGCCTCCGGACCTTAGCCCTGTCTCCACCCCTCTCTTGCTCCAGCCTCAGCCTCCGGACCTTACCCTGTCTCAACCCCTCTTGCTCAGCCTCCAGCCTCAGCCTCCGGACCTTACCTGTCTCAACCCTCTTGCTCCAGCCTCAGCCTCCGGACCTTACCCTGTCTCAACCCCTCTTGCTCCAGCCTCAGCCTCAGCCTCCGGACCTTACCCTGTCTCAACCCCTCTTGCTCCAGCCTCAGCCTCAGCCTCCGGACCTTACCCTGTCTCAACCCCTCTTGCTCCAGCCTCAGCCTCAGCCTCCGGACCTTACCCTGTCTCAACCCCTCTTGCTCCAGCCTCAGGCTCCGGACCTTACCCTGTCTCAACCCCTCTTGCTCCAGCCTCAGCCTCCGGACCTTACCCTGTCTCAACCCCTCTTGCTCCAGCCTCAGCCTCAGCCTCCGGACCTTACCCTGTCTCAACCCCTCTCGCTCCTGCCTCAGCCTCCGGACCTTACCCTGTCTCAACCCCTCTTGCTCCAGCCTCAGCCTCAGCCTCCGGACCTTACCCTGTCTCAACCCCTCTCGCTCCAGCCTCAGCCTCCGGACATTACCCTGTCTCAACCCCTCTTGCTCCTGCCTCAGCCTCAGCCTCCGGACCTTACCCTGTCTCAACCCCTCTTGCTCCTGCCTCAGCCTCCGGACCTTACCCTGTCTCACCCCCTCTCACTCCAGCCTCAGGCTCCGCACCTTACCCTGTCTCAACCCCTCTTGCTCCAGCCTCAGCCTCCGGACCTTACCCTGTCTCCACCCCTCTTGCTCCAGCCTCAGCCTCCGGACCTTACCCTGACTCAACCCCTCTTGCTCCAGCCTCAGCCTCAGCCTCCGGACCTTACCTGTCTCAACCCCTCTTGCTCCAGCCTCAGCCTCAGCCTCCGGACCTTACCCTGTCTCAACCCCTCTCGCTCCAGCCTCAGCCTCCGGACATTACCCTGTCTCAACCCCTCTTGCTCCTGCCTCAACCTCAGCCTCCGGACCTTACCCTGTCTCACCCCCTCTCACTCCAGCCTCAGGCTCCGCACCTTACCCTGTCTCAACCCCTCTTGCTCCAGCCTCAGCCTCCGGACATTACCCTGTCTCAACCCCTCTTGCTCCTGCCTCAGCCTCAGCCTCCGGACCTTACCCTGTCTCACCCCTCTCACTCCAGCCTCAGGCTCCGCACCTTACCCTGTCTCAACCTCTCTTGCTCCAGCCTCAGCCTCCGGACCTTACCCTGTCTCAACCCCTCTTGCTCCAGCCTCAGCCTCCGGACCTCACCCTGTCTCAACCCCTCTTGCTCCAGCCTCAGGCTCCGGACCTTACCCTGTCTCAACCCCTCTTGCTCCAGCCTCAGCCTCCGGACCTTACCCTGTCTCAACCCCTCTCGCTCCTGCCTCAGCCTCCGGACCTTACCCTGTCTCAACCCCTCTTGCTCCAGACTCAGCCTCCGGACCTTACCCTGTCTCAACCCCTCTTGCTCCAGCCTCAGCCTCCGGACCTTACCCTGTCTCAACCCCTCTTGCTCCAGCCTCAGCCTCAGCCTCCGGACCTTACCCTGTCTCAACCCCTCTCGCTCCAGCCTCAGCCTCCGGACATTACCCTGTCTCAACCCCTCTTGCTCCTGCCTCAGCCTCAGCCTCCGGACCTTACCCTGTCTCAACCCCTCTCGCTCCAGCCTCAGCCTCCGGACATTACCCTGTCTCAACCCCTCTTGCTCCTGCCTCAGCCTCAGCCTCCGGACCTTACCCTGTCTCAACCCCTCTTGCTCCTGCCTCAGCCTCCGGACCTTACCCTGTCTCAACCCCTCTTGCTCCAGCCTCAGCCTCAGCCTCCGGACCTCACCCTGTCTCAACCCCTCTTGCTCCAGCCTCAGGCTCCGGACCTTACCCTGTCTCAACCCCTCTTGCTCCAGCCTCAGCCTCCGGAACTTACCCTGTCTCAACCCCTCTCGCTCCTGCCTCAGCCTCCGGACCTTACCCTGTCTCAACCCCTCTTGCTCCAGCCTCAGCCTCAGCCTCCGGACCTTACCCTGTCTCAACCCCTCTCGCTCCAGCCTCAGCCTCCGGACATTACCCTGTCTCAACCCCTCTTGCTCCTGCCTCAGCCTCAGCCTCCGGACCTTACCCTGTCTCACCCCCTCTCGCTCCAGCCTCAGCCTCCGGACCTTACCCTGTCTCACCCCCTCTCGCTCCAGCCTCAGCCTCCGGACCTTACCCTGTCTCAACCCCTCTTGCTCCAGACTCAGCCTCCGGACCTTACCCTGTCTCAACCCCTCTTGCTCCAGCCTCAGCCTCCGGACCTTAACCTGTCTCAACCCCTCTTGCTCCAGCCTCAGCCTCAGCCTCCGGACCTTACCCTGTCTCAACCCCTCTTGCTCCAGCCTCAGCCTCAGCCTCCGGACCTTACCCTGTCTCAACCACCCTCGCTCCAGCCTCAGCCTCCGGACCTTACCCTGTCTCAACCCCTCTTGCTCCAGCCTCAGCCTCAGCCTCCGGACCTTACCCTGTCTCAACCCCTCTCGCTCCAGTCTCAGCCTCCAGACCTTACCCTGTCTCAACCCCTCTTGCTCCAGCCTCAGCCTCCGGACCTTACCCTGTCTCAACCCCTCTTGCTCCAGCCTCAGCCTCAGCCTCCGGACCTTACCCTGTCTCAACCCCTCTTGCTCCAGCCTCAGCCTCCGGACCTTACCCTGTCTCAACCACCTCGCTCCAGCCTCAGCCTCAGCCTCCGGACCTTACCCTGTCTCAACCCCTCTCGCTCCAGCCTCAGCCTCAGCCTCCGGACCTTACCCTGTCTCAACCCCTCTCGCTCCAGTCTCAGCCTCCAGACCTTACCCTGTCTCAACCCCTCTTGCTCCAGCCTCAGCCTCCGGACCTTACCCTGTCTCAACCCCTCTTGCTCCAGCCTCAGCCTCAGCCTCCGGACCTTACCCTGTCTCAACCCCTCTTGCTCCAGCCTCAGCCTCAGCCTCCGGACCTTACCCTGTCTCAACCCCTCTTGCTCCAGCCTCAGCCTCCGGACCTTACCCTGTCTCAACCACTCTCGCTCCAGCCTCAGCCTCCGGACCTTACCCTGTCTCAACCCCTCTTGCTCCAGCCTCAGCCTCCGGACCTTACCCTGTCTCAACCCCTCTCGCTCCAGCCTCAGCCTCCAGACCTTACCCTGTCTCAACCCCTCTTGCTCCAGCCTCAGCCTCCGGACCTTACCCTGTCTCAACCCCTCTTGCTCCAGCCTCAGCCTCCGCACCTGGTTTCCTGCAACCCGTCCGACCTTCCCCTGGCCTGCACTCCATCTTCCATCTCTCTGGAATAGATCAAATACCTGGAACGGCTGGGGGTTCCTGAGGAGAGGTTTAAGAAACAATGGACTAATTTACCGAATACTGCAGAAAGGATGGCACTATTCAGAGGGAATGTGATTTGGGGAAAAGTTTAATCTTTTTCACCGCCTCCCACGCCACCTTCGCACCTACGTGGAGATTCTCTTTTCTCCCTCTTTTACTACTTTTTCTATCTTCATATTTGAATTCCATGCTGTTACTTGTCCACTCAAGCTTAACATTGTTGTATCCTATCAACTACCAGGTACCCTCCGCAATGAGCTTGACACCTTGATAAGTTCATTTCCTGACCTCACCCTTTCCCAGTCCCCCCCGCCCCCCTCTCACAAGGCAGGCAGTTCACTTGCCCTCATCTTTGACTCGAGTCTGTTCACCCACTAATCTCACTGTAACCCCCCTCCAGGTCTCTGATTACTACTTAGTTTCATGTTCTCTCCATCTTTCCTTCAACCCTAATCACTCAGCCCCTACCCAGATGGTCTCTCTCTCTCTCTCCCACTACTCTCTCCTTTTCTATCCTTTCATCTCTCCCTTCTGCTTAATCCTTCTCCATCATGTCTCCTGATTCTGCCTCTTCGACCCTACTCTCCTCCCTTTCTGCATCCTATGACTCGCACTGTCCCCTCCCCTCCCCTCCAGCTCCATGGCTGAGTGACTCATTGCGATCTTACAGAATGGGGCTGCGGGCAGCTGAGTGAAAATGGAGGAAAACTGATCTTCTGGAGGACCTATCATCCTTTCACTCCCTCCTCTCGTCCTTCTCTTCCTGTGTATCCACTACTAAAGACACTTTCTATGACATTTTAATAACCCCAGGAAACTATTTTCCACCTACTCCTCCCTCCTTCATTCTCCACACCCTCCCCTTCCCTCCTCCCTCTCTTTGAAAAGAATGGTTGACGACATCCGCTCCTCATTCACTATTGAGTCCACTGGTCTCACTCACACAGAACTACCGAACACTTGACTCCTCTGGCATCAAAAACTACAGACCGGTATCCCTTCTTTCTTTTTATTTCCTGTCTCTGACCAACTCTCTCGTTATCTCTCTCAGAAATATCTTCTTTACCCTAACCAGTCAGGCTTTTAAGACAGGTCACTCAACTGAAACAGCTCTTCTCTGTGTCACAGAAGCTCTCAGCACTGTCAAACCTGCCTCTCAGAGACTGCGTGATAAACACCCTCTCTGAATAGTAGGAGACCAGAGCCCTCTGACCTCTGTCTGAGCATAGAGCAGGGAATTGAATTCCCTTTTCACACTACTGTATCCTGCCGACCCGAACCGTTCTGTGCAGCAACTACGGATGTGTCACCAGGACAGTGCAGTTTGGCTCGGCTCAGCTTGGTACAGTAGTATGAAAATGGAGTTAAAAGGCCATTCCCATTGGGACATGGTTCATCCAGCTGTTCAATAGTGGTGATGCCTGTCTGCCTGAATGAGGCGGGTCTGCAGCTTACGTCAAAGAGTTTCATTCTTGGGTGTCCTGTCCTTAAAACCGGTTTGGAGTTATTGGCGATTAAGTTGCAACGCAAACAAAAGCATTACATTTCTGTGCTCGTTTATTCTAGAAGCTTCAGTAATAGGCCATGTGGCTCAGCAGACAGTAGGAATCAGGAGAGTCTAGGATAAGGGAAACAGTAAATAGACAGGACTGGACGTGTGGTCTTCAGCTACCCTGATGACAACACACACGCATGGACTCACGCACGGACGCATTTGTGGACTTCAGCTACCGTGATGAACTCTGAAGAAGCCAGAAGGAGAAGACGAGGGACACGAGGCATATTCCCTCTAACACTAGGCATATTCCCACTAACACTAGGCTTATTCCCACTAACACTAGGCATATTCCCACTAACACTAGGCTTATTCCCACTAACACTAGGCTTATTCCCACTAACACTAGGCTTATTCCCACTAACACTAGGCTTATTCCCACTAACACTAGGCTTATTCCCACTATCACTAGGCATATTCCCACTAACACTAGGCTTATTCCCACTAACACTAGGCTTATTCCCACTAACACTAGGCATATTCCTACTATCACTAGGCATATTCCCACTAACACTAGGCTTATTCCCACTAACACTAGGCTTATTCCCACTAACACTAGGCTTATTCCCACTAACACTAGGCTTATTCCCACTAACACTAGGCTTATTCCCACTAACACTAGGCATATTCCTACTAACACTAGGCTTATTCCTACTAACACTAGGCTTATTCCCACCAACACTAGGCTTATTCCCACTATCACTAGGCTTATACCCACTAACACTAGGTTTATTCCCTCTATCATTAGGCTTATTCCCACTAACACGAGGCTTATTCCCACTAACACTAGGCTTATTCCCACTATCACTAGGCGTATTCCCACTAACACTAGGCATATTCCTACTAACACTAGGTTTATTCCCACTAACACTAGGCTTATTCCCACTAACACTAGGTTTATTCCCACTAACACTAGGCATATTCCCACTATTACTATGCTTATTTCCACTATCACTAGGCTTATTCCCTCTAACGCGAGGCTTATGAGGGAGGTGAGGGAGCGAGGAGAGGGAGTGAGGAGGGAGCGTGAGGAGAGAGAGGCTTTAGTACTAGCTAGCTGTTTTTTTATGTTTGATGTGGAGGGAGTGAGGTGAGGGAGGTGAGGGAGCGAGGAGAGGGAGTGAGGAGAGGGAGAGCGTGAGGAGAGGGAGAGCGTGAGGAGAGGGAGGCTTTAGTACTAGCTAGCTGTTTTTTTATGTTTGATGTGGAGGCTGAGGTCAAAAGGTTGTGGCAGCAGAATAGTGTTTATACTACACTGTTGTAACAACAGACACTGAAGCCAGGTCCCACATGGCACCCTATTCCCTTTATAATGTACTGGTTTAAATAGGACCTCGTCAAAAGTAATGCAATATATACAGGTAATAGGTTGCCATTTGGGACTCAGACGGACACAGGCTGTCAGTAGCGGCCATACCACTATGTAATGGGAGATAGACAAAGGACACCGATACCCAGCAGTCACCGCTTCACCGCTCTGCATCTCTTGACTGTTCATTCAAAGTGTGTCAACAATATTATCAGAGTGGTCTCCTGAGTAACCTATCAACTCTCTTTTCCTCTCTCTCTCTCCTCTTTCTTTCCATCTCAGTCCCTCACAAGATCTCCAAGTGTTCATAGAGCCAGACTCTCTCTCTCTCTGTCTGTCTGTCAGTCAGCACTGGAGAGAGAGAGAGAGAGAGAGAGAGAGAGAGAGAGAGAGAGAGAGAGAGAGAGAGAGAAGGACCATAGGGGACCAATCAGAATGAACCTTTATATCAGGGACCATAGGGGACCAATCAGAACGAACTGTGAAGTCATTATCACCGTGCACGTGAGTTGTATATGGAAGACCGACCATTTTCACGACACCAGACATAATTCATATTCAGACCATGGCTTATAATTCCAATGGGATTGTGTATTGGGGAGGAACAGCTTCAGTGCCAAGCGTGTGCTAAGACTTTGCATGTGTTCCAATTGGGACCCTATTCCCTATGTAGTGCATTACTTTTGACCAGGCACCCACATCAGCCCTGGTCAAAAGTAAACTGTCCCCTATGGTCCCTGTTAAGAGGTACAGGGTCCCCTATTGGCCCTGGTCAGAGGTACAGGGTCCCCTATTGGCCCTGATCAGAGGTACAGGGTCCCCTATTGGCCCTGGTCAGAGGTACAGGGTCCCCTATTGGCCCTGATCAGAGGTACAGGGTCCCCCATTGGCCCTGATCAGAGGTACAGGGTCCCCCATTGGCCCTGATCAGAGGTACAGGGTCCCCTATGGTCCCTGGTCAGAGGTCCCCTATTGGCCCTGGTCAGAGGTACAGGGTCCCCTATTGGCCCTGATCAGAGGTACAGGGTCCCCTATTGGCCCTGGTCAGAGGTACAGGGTCCCCTATTGGCCCTGATCAGAGGTACAGGGTCCCTATTGGCCCCTGATCAGAGGTAGGGTCCCTGTTGGCTGGGTCCCCTATTGGCCCTGGTCAGAGGTCCCAGGGTCCCTGGTAGGGTCTCCCTTGGCCCTGATCAGAGGTACCAGGGTCCCCCATTGGCCCTGATCAGAGGGTCCCCATTGGCCCTGATCAGGGTCCCCTATTGGCCCTGGTCAGAGGTCCCCATTGACCCTGATTGGCCCTGGTCAGAGGTCCCTATGGTCCCTGGTCAGAGGTACAGGGTCCCCTATGGTCCCTGGTCAGAGGTACAGGGTCCCCCATTGGCCCTGATCAGAGGTCCCCTATGGTCCCTGGTCAGAGGTACAGGGTCCCCTATTGGCCCTGGTCAGAGGTCCCCTATTGGCCCTGGTCAGAGGTACAGGGTCCCCTATGGTCCCTGGTCAGAGGTACAGGGTCCCCTATTGGCCCTGATCAGAGGTACAGGGTCCCCTATTGGCCCTGATCACAGGTACAGGGTCCCCTATGGTCCCTGGTCAGAAGTCCCCTATTGGCCCTGGTCAGAGGTACAGGGTCCCCCATTGGCCCTGATCAGAGGTACAGGGTACCCTATTGGCCCTGATCAGAGGTACAGGGTCCCCTATTGGCCCTGGTCAGAGGTACAGTGTCCCCTATTGGCCCTGGTCAGAGGTACAGGGTCCCCTATGGTCCCTGGTCAGAGGTCCCCTATTGGCCCTGGTCAGACGAAGTACACTATAAAGGGAACAGGGTACCATTTGAGACAACTTTTATTATTCTGACACATTACCTACTCCTGGCTCCTGTCACTCCCCACTCCTATAAGAGATTACATAATGTCTGTTACTCCCTATTAGAGATGACATGTCTGTTGCTACAGTATTATTAAGATGACATAATTACACAATGTCTGTTACTCCCCAGATGACATAATGTCT
>NW_027038800.1:0-38698 GCF_034236695.1 Oncorhynchus nerka
GTTACTGACAAAAAGTAAAGGAAAGGGATACCTAGATATCTCCAGTGTTGTAAACACTTTTCTAATAAATAAATGATTCAACTGACCAATTATTTATTTAAATATTTATTTTATTTTGAAGGGGGGGGATACAACATAGAACTGACAAGACAATAGTGGTGTTGGAGAGATTGCGACATCACATTGCATAACCATTGTACGATTAGCAATGATTATATAATAATAATAACAAGAAGTGTTACCTGTATGAGGTCAGGGGTCAGAGTGTTACCTGTATAAGGTAACGTACGATGAAGTAATGATTATATAATAATAACAACAACAATAACAATTGTATGTGTTGTTTTACAGAGTGCAACCAGAGTCGTAGTCCGTATATAATGTGTATGTGTTGTTTTACAGAGCAGCAACAGAGTCGTAGTCATTATATAATGTGTATGTGTTGTTTTACAGAGCAACAACCAGGTCGTAGTCATTATATAATGTGTATGTGTTGTTTGACAGAGTGCAACCAGAGTCGTGAGTCCATTATATAATGTATGTGTTGTTTTACAGAGTGCAACCAGAGTCGTAGTCCGTATATAATGTGTATGTGTTGTTTTACAGAGCAACAACCAGAGTCGTAATCCGTATATAATGTGTGTGTTTTTTACAGAGCAACAACCAGAGTCGTAGTCCGTATATAATGTGTATGTGTTGTTTTACAGAGCAACAACCAGAGTCGTAATCATTATATAATGTGTATGTGTTGTTTTACAGAGTGCAACCAGAGTCGTAGTCCGTATATAATGTGTATGTGTTGTTTTACAGAGCAGCAACCAGAGTAAGTAGTCCGTATATAATGTGTATGTGTTGTTTACAGAGTGCAACCAAGTCGTGAGTCCGTATATAATGTGTATGTGTTGTTTTACAGAGCAGCAACCAGAGTCGTAGTCCGTATATAATGTGTATGTGTTGTTTTACAGAGTGCAACCAGAGTCGTAGTCCGTATATAATGTGTATGTGTTGTTTTACAGAGCAACAACCAGAGTCGTAGTCCGTATATAATGTGTATGTGTTGTTTTACAGAGCAACAACCAGAGTCGTATCCGTATATAATGTGTACGTGTTGTTTACAGGCAACACCAGAGTCGTAGTCCGTATATAATGTGTATGTGTTGTTTTTACAGAGCAACAACCAGAGTCGTGATCCGTATATAATGTGTATGTGTTGTTTTACAGAGTGCAACCAGAGTGTTGAGGAATCCGTATATAATGTGTATGTGTTGTTTTACAGAGCAACAACCAGAGTCGTAGTCATTATATATAATGTGTATGTGTTGTTTTACAGAGTGCAACCAGAGTCGTAGTCCGTATATAATGTGTATGTGTTGTTTTACAGAGCAACAACCAGGTAAGTAGTCCGTATATAATGTGTATGTGTTGTTTTACAGAGTGCAACCAGAGTCGTAGTCCGTATATAATGTGTATGTGTTGTTTTACAGAGCAACAACCAGAGTCGTAGTCCGTATATAATGTGTATGTGTTGATTGACAGAGTGCAACCAGGTCGTGAAGATCCGTATATAATGTGTATGTGTTTGTTTTACAGAGCAACAACCAGAGTCGTAATCCGTATATAATGTGTATGTGTTGTTTTACAGAGTGCACCAGAATGTAGTCCGTATATAATGTGTGTTGTTTTACAGAGCAACAACCAGAGTCGTAGTCGTATATATAGTGTGTATGTGTTGTTTTACAGAGCAACAACCAGAGTCGTAGTCCGTATATAATGTGTATGTGTTGTTTTACAGAGCAACAACCAGAGTCGTAGTCCGTATATAATGTGTATGTGTTGTTTTACAGAGCAACAACCAGAGTCGTGAATCCGTATATAATGTATGTGTTGTTTTACAGAGCAACAACCAGAGTCGTAGTCCGTATATTAATGTGTATGTGTTGTTTTACAGAGTGCAACCAGAGTCGTAGTCCGTATATAATGTGTATGTGTTGTTTTACAGAGCAACAACCAGAGTCGTAGTCCGTATATAATGTGTATGTGTTGTTTTACAGAGTGCAACCAGAATCGTAGTCCGTATATAATGTGTATGTGTTGTTTTACAGAGCAACAACCAGAGTCGTAGTCCGTATATATAATGTGTATGTGTTGTTTTACAGAGCAACAACCAGAGTCGTAGTCCGTATATAATGTGTATGTGTTGTTTTACAGAGCAACAACCAGAGTCGTAGTCCGTATATAATGTGTATGTGTTGTTTTACAGAGCAACAACCAGAGTCGTAGTCCGTATATAATGTGTATGTGTTGTTTTACAGAGCAACAACCAGAGTCGTAGTCCGTATATTAATGTGTATGTGTTGTTTTACAGAGTGCAACCAGAGTCGTAGTCCGTATATAATGTGTATGTGTTGTTTTACAGAGCAACAACCAGAGTCGTAGTCCGTATATAATGTGTATGTGTTGTTTTACAGAGTGCAACCAGAGTCGTAGTCCTTATATAATGTGTATGTGTTGTTTTACAGAGCAACAACCAGAGTCGTAGTCCGTATATAATGTGTATGTGTTGTTTTACAGAGCAGCAACCAGAGTCGTAGTCCGTATATAATGTGTTGTTTTACAGAGCAACAACCAGAGTCGTAGTCCGTATATAATGTGTATGTGTTGTTTTACAGAGCAACAACCAGAGTCGTAGTCCGTATATAATGTGTATGTGTTGTTTTACAGAGCAACAACCAGAGTCGTAGTCCGTATATAATGTGTATGTGTTGTTTTACAGAGCAACAACCAGAGTCGTAGTCCGTATATAATGTGTATGTGTTGTTTTACAGAGTGCAACCAGAGTCGTAGTCCGTATATAATGTGTATGTGTTGTTTTACAGAGCAACAACCAGAGTCGTAGTCCGTATATAATGTGTTGTTTTACAGAGCAGCAACCAGAGTCGTAGTCCGTATATAATGTGTATGTGTTGTTTTACAGAGTGCAACCAGAGTCGTAGTCCGTATATAATGTGTATGTGTTGTTTTACAGAGCAGCAACCAGAGTCGTAGTCCGTATATAATGTGTATGTGTTGTTTTACAGAGCAACAACCAGAGTCGTAGTCCGTATATAATGTGTATGTGTTGTTTTACAGAGCAACAACCAGAGTCGTAGTCCGTATATAATGTGTATGTGTTGTTTTACAGAGCAACAACCAGAGTCGTAGTCCGTATATAATGTGTATGTGTTGTTTTACAGAGTGCAACCAGAGTCGTAGTCCGTATATAATGTGTATGTGTTGTTTTACAGAGCAACAACCAGAGTCGTAGTCCGTATATAATGTGTATGTGTTGTTTTACAGAGTGCAACCAGAGTCGTAGTCCGTATATAATGTGTATGTGTTGTTTTACAGAGCAACAACCAGAGTCGTAGTCCGTATATAATGTGATAACACTGCAAATAGCACATTCTTCATACAGATTAACTACTCATTTCCAACAAAACAATTCAGTTTGGAATTGGGATTGTCTTTCTCTCCCTCCCTCCCTAGAAAGGCCGGAAACTAGGAAGAAGCCTAGAGAGGAACCGGGCTGTGAGGGGTGGCCAGTCCTCTTCTGGTTGTGCCGGGTGGAGATTATAACAGAACATGGCCAAGATGTTCAACTGTATTAGAGCAGAATTTGGGAATTTTGGGACCTTGTGAAAAAAGGTTTGTGTCTAGGCCAACTCTTATCCTACGAGGTCCGGAGCCTGCTGGTCATGTTCTACCTGATAATTAATTCATTAATATCATCCACCTGGTGTCCTGATTAGAGGGGAACAATGGGAAAAACATGTAGTGGAACTGGTTTGGAGGTCAGAGTTGAGAATGAGGGGTGTAGGCCTCCTCAAAGGCCTAGAGACATGTAGTGGAACTGGTTTGGAGGTCCAGGTTGAGAATGAGGGTGTAGGCCTCCTCAAAGGCCTAGAGACACATCACTACTGAGAGCGCAAAGGAAAATAATCAGTGGCGCAAGCACTAGTTTTTCCCACGCTAACGCTAGTAACGTTAGCTAGCTTGTGTTGTAGTAGTGTGACACTGAGTATTTACATGCACACAGTGATGCACTTACTGTCGATAGTCAGATTCATATAACAGCTCGATTAAATGCTATTTATATTCTTTGCAAGAAGAATGATTTCCCTAATAATCCTGTTTATTTATACCCCTGAAGAGGACATGTAGAAATGAATTACACAGAGATGTCACGCCCTGGTCGAAGTATTTTGTATTTATCTTCATGTATTGGGTCAGGCCAGGGTGTGGCATGGGGTTTTTGTATTGTGGTGTGTTTGACTTGGGGTTTTGGTGTTGGTATTGGGATTGTAGCTTAGTGGGGTATCTAGCAAAGTCTATGGCTGTCTGGAGTGGTTCTCAATCAGAGGCAGGTGTTTATCGTTGTCTCTGATTGGGAACCATATTTAGGCAGCCATATTCTTTGAGTTTGTGGTGGGTGATTGTCCTTAGTGTCCTTGTTCCTGTCGCTGTGTTAGTTGACACAAGTATAGGCTGTTTCGGTTTTCGTTTCATTATTTACTTTCTTTGTTTTGTAGTGTTTGTGTTAATTCGTGTTTACGTTGTTTATTAAACATGGATCGCAATCTACACGCTGCATTTTGGTCCGACTCTCCTTCACACCAAGAGAACCGTTACAGAATCACCCACCACAGACTTTGGCTTCAAGTCAGTTGTACTGATTCTCATATAAAATCAAACATTTACATAAAAGTGCCTTCAGAAAATATTCAGACCCCTTGACTTTTTCAAAAAAAAAATATGTTACAGCCTTATTCTACACTGGATTAAAAATAATAATAATAATCCTCAGCAATCCAAACACAATACCCCATAACGACAAAGTATAAAATATTTGTTTGATTTTTTTGCTATTGTTTAAAAAAAAAAAAACTGAAATACCTTATTTACATAAATATTCAGACCCTTTGTTATGAGACTCAAAATTGAGCTCCCTCCCCTCCCTCCCTCCCCTCCCAGCCCCAAAACATCACTGCTCTAGAGGAGATCTGCATGGAGGAATGGGCCAAAATACCAGCAACAGTGTGTGAAAACCTTGTGAAGACTTACAGAAAACGTTTGACCTCTGTCATTGCCAACAAAGAGTGTATAACAAAGTATTGAGAGAAACTTTTGTTATTGACCAAATACTTATTTTCCACCATAATTTGCAAATAAATTCATAAAAAATCCTACAATGTGATTTTCTGGATTTTTTTTCTCATTTTGTCTGCCATAGTTGAAGTGTACCTATGATGAAAATGACAGGATTCTCTCATCTTTTTAAGTGGGAGAACTGACTAAATACTTTTTTGCCCCACTGTACCTACAAGCCAATTTGCAAATGTTTACATACTCCTTTCAAAACTGTTAAACTTCAGTTCACAGAGTGGTTTTCAGCCCATCCCAGGATGGTGTCACTTTTCCTCCCACCTTACTCTCCGTTCCTCAACACCATAGAGGAATTATGTTCCTCATGGAGGTGGAAGGTTTATGACCACCATCCACATGATCAAATGTCCCTCCTGGACGCAATGAATGCTGAATGCCTAAACAGGTGTCAGTCTTGTTTTGTAAAGACATTTTTACAAAAGAAAACATTGTGTAATGCTACCTCTCGTTAATGTTTTTTAGGTCATTGTTTTATGACTGACAGTGTGCCTGTTGGGTGACAACCTTTGCTCGTGTTCTGGAAGAACGAGTTGATTTGAGACATGTATGAAGTGTTTTGGTCGTTTTAGTACATTTTGAATATGAAATGAACTGCTGTGTCAAGCTGAAAGTTAGTTAGGAGAACTGTGTGAAGAGATTTGAAAAAATGACCTAAGTATTGAGAAATTAGTCCTGGCGATTGTAAAAAAAAATAAAAAAAATAAAATAAAAAAAATGTAATCAATAAGGCCAATGGGGGTGTGGTATATGTTCAACACACCAAGACGAAGGGCTGTTCTGGTATATGTTCAACACACCAAGACTAAGGGCTGTTCTGGTATATGTTCAACACACCAAGACGAAGGACTGTTCTGGTATATGACTAAGGACTGTTCTGGTATATGACTAAGGACTGTTCTGGTATATGTTCAACACACCAAGACTAAGGACTGTTCTGGTATATGTTCAACACACCAAGACGAAGGACTGTTCTGGTATATGTTCAACACACCAAGACGAAGGACTGTTCTGGTATATGTTCAACACACCAAGACGAAGGACTGTTCTGGTATATGTTCAACACACCAAGACTAAGGACTGTTCTGGTATATGTTCAACACACCAAGACGAAGGACTGTTCTGGTATATGTTCAACACACCAAGACGAAGGACTGTTCTGGTATATGTTCAACACACCAAGACTAAGGGCTGTTCTGGTATATGCTCAACACACCAAGACGAAGGACTGTTCTGGTATATGTTCAACACACCAAGACGAAGGACTGTTCTGGTATATGTTCAACACACCAAGACTAAGGACTGTTCTGGTATATGTTCAACACACCAAGACGAAGGACTGTTCTGGTATATGTTCAACACACCAAGACGAAGGACTGTTCTGGTATATGTTCAACACACCAAGACTAAGGGCTGTTCTGGTATATGCTCAACACACCAAGACTAAGGGCTGTTCTGGTATATGTTCAACACACCAAGACGAAGGACTGTTCTGGTATATGTTCAACACACCAAGACGAAGGACTGTTCTGGTATATGTTCAACACACCAAGACTAAGGGCTGTTCTGGTATATGCTCAACACACCAAGACTAAGGGCTGTTCTGGTATATGCTCAACACACCAAGACTAAGGGCTGTTCTGGTATATGTTCAACACACCAAGACTAAGGACTGTTCTGGTATATGTTCAACACACCAAGACTAAGGACTGTTCTGGTATATGTTCAACACACCAAGACTAAGGACTGTTCTGGTATATGTTCAACACACCAAGACTAAGGACTGTTCTGGTATATGTTCAACACACCAAGACTAAGGACTGTTCTGGTATATGTTCAACACACCAAGACTAAGGACTGTTCTGGTATATGTTCAACACACCAAGACTAAGGGCTGTTCTGGTATATGTTCAACACACCAAGACTAAGGGCTGTTCTGGTATATGCTCAACACACCAAGACTAAGGGCTGTTCTGGTATATGCTCAACACACCAAGACTAAGGGCTGTTCTGGTATATGTTCAACACACCAAGACTAAGGACTGTTCTGGTATATGTTCAACACACCAAGACTAAGGACTGTTCTGGTATATGTTCAACACACCAAGACTAAGGACTGTTCTGGTATATGTTCAACACACAAGACAAGACTAAGGACTGTTCTGGTATATGTTCAACACACCAAGACTAAGGACTGTTCTGGTATATGTTCAACACACCAAGACTAAGGACTGTTCTGGTATATGTTCAACACACCAAGACTAAGGACTGTTCTGGTATATGTTCAACACACCAAGACTAAGGACTGTTCTGGTATATGTTCAACACACCAAGACTAAGGACTGTTCTGGTATATGTTCAACACCAAGACTAAGGACTGTTCTGGTATATGTTCAACACACCAAGACTAAGGACTGTTCTGGTATATGTTCAACACACCAAGACTAAGGACTGTTCTGGTATATGTTCAACACACCAAGACTAAGGACTGTTCTGGTATATGTTCAACACACCAAGACTAAGGGCTGTTCTGGTATATGTTCAACACACCAAGACTAAGGAGCTGTTCTGGTATATGTTCCACACACCAAAGACTGTTCTGGTATATGTTCAACACACCAAGACTAAGGACTGTTCTGGTATATGTTCAACACACCAAGACTAAGGGCTGTTCTGGTATATGTTCAACACACCAAGACTAAGGGCTGTTCTGGTATATGTTCAACACACCAAGACTAAGGGCTGTTCTGGTATATGTTCAACACACCAAGACTAAGGACTGTTCTGGTATATGTTCAACACCAAGACCAAGGACTGTTCTGGTATATGGGCTGTTCTGGTATATGTTCAACACACCAAGACTAAGGGCTGTTCTGGTATATGTTCAACACACCAAGACTAAGGGCTGTTCTGGTATATGTTCAACACACCAAGACTAAGGACTGTTCTGGTATATGTTCAACACACCAAGACTAAGGGCTGTTCTGGTATATGTTCAACACACCAAGACTAAGGGCTGTTCTGGTATATGTTCAACACACCAAGACTAAGGGCTGTTCTGGTATATGTTCAACACACCAAGACTAAGGGCTGTTCTGGTATATGTTCAACACACCAAGAAGGGCTGTTCTGGTATATGTTCAACACACCAAGACTAAGGGCTGTTCTGGTATATGTTCAACACACCAAGACTAAAGACTGTTCTGGTATATGTTCAACACACCAAGACTAAGGGCTGTTCTGGTATATGTTCAACACACCAAGACTAAGGGCTGTTCTGGTATATGTTCAACACACCAAGACGAAGGACTGTTCTGGTATATGTTCAACACACCAAGACTAAGGGCTGTTCTGGTATATGTTCAACACACCAAGACTAAGGACTGTTCTGGTATATGTTCAACACACCAAGACTAAGGGCTGTTCTGGTATATGTTCAACACACCAAGACTAAGGACTGTTCTGGTATATGTTCAACACACCAAGACTAAGGGCTGTTCTGGTATATGTTCAACACACCAAGACTAAGGACTGTTCTGGTATATGTTCAACACACCAAGACTAAGGGCTGTTCTGGTATATGTTCAACACACCAAGACTAAGGACTGTTCTGGTATATGTTCAACACACCAAGACTAAGGACTGTTCTGGTATATGTTCAACACACCAAGACTAAGGGCTGTTCTGGTATATGTTCAACACACCAAGACTAAGGACTGTTCTGGTATATGTTCAACACACCAAGACAAGGACTGTTCTGAGTATATGTTCAACACACCAAGGAGAAGGACTGTTCTGGTATATGTTCAACACACCAAGACGAAGGACTGTTCTGGTATATGTTCAACACACCAAGACTAAGGGCTGTTCTGGTATATGTTCAACACACCAAGACGAAGGGCTGTTCTGGTATATGTTCAACACACCAAGACTAAGGACTGTTCTGGTATATGTTCAACACACCAAGACTAAGGGCTGTTCTGGTATATGTTCAACACACCAAGACTAAGGGCTGTTCTGGTATATGTTCAACACACCAAGACGAAGGGCTGTTCTGGTATATGTTCAACACACCAAGACTAAGGACTGTTCTGGTATATGTTCAACACACCAAGACTAAGGACTGTTCTGGTATATGTTCAACACACCAAGACTAAGGGCTGTTCTGTATATGTTCAACACACCAAGATAAGGGCTGTTCTGGTATATGTTCACACACCAAGACTAAGGACTGTTCTGGTATATGTTCAACACACCAAGACGAAGGACTGTTCTGGTATATGTTCAACACACCAAGACGAAGGACTGTTCTGGTATATGTTCAACACACCAAGACGAAGGACTGTTCTGGTATATGTTCAACACACCAAGACTAAGGGCTGTTCTGGTATATGTTCAACACACCAAGACTAAGGGCTGTTCTGGTATATGTTCAACACACCAAGACTAAGGGCTGTTCTGGTATATGTTCAACACACCAAGACGAAGGACTGTTCTGGTATATGTTCAACACACCAAGACTAAGGGCTGTTCTGGTATATGTTCAACACACCAAGACTAAGGGCTGTTCTGGTATATGTTCAACACACCAAGACTAAGGGCTGTTCTGGTATATGTTCAACACACCAAGACTAGGGACTGTTCTGGTATATGTTCAACACACCAAGACGAAGGACTGTTCTGGTATATGTTCAACACACCAAGACTAAGGGCTGTTCTGGTATATGTTCAACACACCAAGACTAAGGGCTGTTCTGGTATATGTTCAACACACCAAGACTAAGGGCTGTTCTGGAATATGTTCAACACACCAAGACGAAGGACTGTTCTGGTATATGTTCAACACACCAAGACTAAGGGCTGTTCTGGTATATGTTCAACACACCAAGACGAAGGGCTGTTCTGGTATATGACTAAGGACTGTTCTGGTATATGACTAAGGACTGTTCTGGTATATGTTCAACACACCAAGACGAAGGGCTGTTCTGGTATATGACTAAGGACTGTTCTGGTATATGACTAAGGACTGTTCTGGTATATGTTCAACACACCAAGACTAAGGACTGTTCTGGTATATGTTCAACACACCAAGACTAAGGACTGTTCTGGTATATGTTCAACACACCAAGACGAAGGACTGTTCTGGTATATGTTCAACACACCAAGACGAAGGACTGTTCTGGTATATGTTCAACACACCAAGACGAAGGACTGTTCTGGTATATGACTAAGGACTGTTCTGGTATATGTTCAACACACCAAGACGAAGGACTGTTCTGGTATATGTTCAACACACCAAGACGAAGGACTGTTCTGGTATATGTTCAACACACAAGACTAAGGGCTGTTCTGGTATATGTTCAACACACAAGACTAAGGACTGTTCTGGTATATGTTCAACACACCAAGACGAAGGACTGTTCTGGTATATGTTCAACACACCAAGACTAAGGACTGTTCTGGTATATTTTCAACACACCAAGACGAAGGACTGTTCTGGTATATGTTCAACACCAAGACGAAGGACTGTTCTGGTATATGTTCAACACACCAAGACTAAGGACTGTTCTGGTATATGTTCAACACACCAAGACGAAGGACTGTTCTGGTATATGTTCAACACACCAAGACGAAGGACTGTTCTGGTATATGTTCAACACACCAAGACGAAGGACTGTTCTGGTATATGTTCAACACACCAAGACGAAGGACTGTTCTGGTATATGTTCAACACACCAAGACGAAGGACTGTTCTGGTATATGTTCAACACACCAAGACGAAGGGCTGTTCTGGTATATGTTCAACACACCAAGACGAAGGACTGTTCTGCTATATGTTCAACACACCAAGACGAAGGACTGTTCTGGTATATGACTAAGGACTGTTCTGGTATATGACTAAGGACTGTTCTGGTATATGACTAAGGACTGTTCTGGTATATGTTCAACACACCAAGACTAAGGACTGTTCTGGTATATGTTCAACACACCAAGACGAAGGACTGTTCTGGTATATGTTCAACACACCAAGACTAAGGACTGTTCTGGTATATGTTCAACACACCAAGACGAAGGACTGTTCTGGTATATGTTCAACACACCAAGACTAAGGACTGTTCTGGTATATGTTCAACACACCAAGACGAAGGACTGTTCTGGTATATGTTCAACACACCAAGACTAAGGACTGTTCTGGTATATGTTCAACACACCAAGACAGAAGGACTGTTCTGGTATATGTTCAACACACCAAGACTAAGGACTGTTCTGGTATATGTTCAACACACCAAGACTAAGGACTGTTCTGGTATATGTTAAGGACTGTTCTGGTATATGTTCAACACACCAAGGACTGTTCTGGTATATGACTAAGGACTGTTCTGGTATATGACTAAGGACTGTTCTGGTATATGACTAAGGACTGTTCTGGTATATGTTCAACACACCAAGACTAAGGACTGTTCTGGTATATGTTCAACACACCAAGACGAAGGACTGTTCTGGTATATGTTCAACACACCAAGACGAAGGACTGTTCTGGTATATGTTCAACACACCAAGACGAAGGACTGTTCTGGTATATGACTAAGGACTGTTCTGGTATATGACTAAGGACTGTTCTGGTATATGACTAAGGACTGTTCTGGTATATGTTCAACACACCAAGACTAAGGACTGTTCTGGTATATGTTCAACACACCAAGACG
This sequence comes from Oncorhynchus nerka, assembly GCF_034236695.1. Taxonomy (NCBI): domain Eukaryota; kingdom Metazoa; phylum Chordata; class Actinopteri; order Salmoniformes; family Salmonidae; genus Oncorhynchus; species Oncorhynchus nerka. The sequence continues at coordinate 11,907 of NW_027038800.1, forward strand.
AAGGACTGTTCTGGTATATGTTCAACACACCAAGACGAAGGACTGTTCTGGTATATGTTCAACACACCAAGACGAAGGACTGTTCTGGTATATGACTAAGGACTGTTCTGGTATATGACTAAGGACTGTTCTGGTATATGACTAAGGACTGTTCTGGTATATGTTCAACACACCAAGACTAAGGACTGTTCTGGTATATGTTCAACACACCAAGACGAAGGACTGTTCTGGTATATGTTCAACACACCAAGACGAAGGACTGTTCTGGTATATGTTCAACACACCAAGACGAAGGACTGTTCTGGTATATGACTAAGGACTGTTCTGGTATATGTTCAACACACCAAGACGAAGGACTGTTCTGGTATATGTTCAACACACCAAGACGAAGGACTGTTCTGGTATATGTTCAACACACCAAGACTAAGGGCTGTTCTGGTATATGTTCAACACACCAAGACTAAGGACTGTTCTGGTATATGTTCAACACACCAAGACGAAGGACTGTTCTGGTATATGTTCAACACACCAAGACGAAGGACTGTTCTGGTATATGTTCAACACACCAAGACGAAGGACTGTTCTGGTATATGTTCAACACACCAAGACGAAGGACTGTTCTGGTATATGTTCAACACACCAAGACGAAGGACTGTTCTGGTATATGACTAAGGACTGTTCTGGTATATGTTCAACACACCAAGACGAAGGACTGTTCTGGTATATGTTCAACACACCAAGACGAAGGACTGTTCTGGTATATGTTCAACACACCAAGACGAAGGACTGTTCTGGTATATGTTCAACACACCAAGACGAAGGACTGTTCTGGTATATGTTCAACACACCAAGACGAAGGACTGTTCTGGTATATGTTCAACACACCAAGACGAAGGACTGTTCTGGTATATGTTCAACACACCAAGACGAAGGACTGTTCTGGTATATGTTCAACACACCAAGACGAAGGACTGTTCTGGTATATGTTCAACACACCAAGACGAAGGACTGTTCTGGTATATGTTCAACACACCAAGACGAAGGGCTGTTCTGGTATATGTTCAACACACCAAGACGAAGGACTGTTCTGCTATATGTTCAACACACCAAGACGAAGGACTGTTCTGGTATATGACTAAGGCCTGTTCTGGTAAATGTTCAACACACCAAGACGAAGGACTGTTCTGGTATATGTTCAACACACCAAGACGAAGGACTGTTCTGGTATATGACTAAGGCCTGTTCTGGTATATGTTCAACACACCAAGACGAAGGACTGTTCTGGTATATGACTAAGGACTGTTCTGGTATATGACTAAGGACTGTTCTGGTATATGACTAAGGACTGTTCTGGTATATGACTAAGGGCTGTTCTGGTATATGTTCAACACACCAAGACTAAGGACTGTTCTGGTATATGTTCAACACACCAAGACTAAGGACTGTTCTGGTATAAGACTAAGGACTGTTCTGGTATATGACTAAGGCCTGTTCTGGTATATGTTCAACACACCAAGACTAAGAACTGTTCTGGTATATGTTCAACACACCAAGACTAAGGACTGTTCTGGTATAAGACTAAGGACTGTTCTGGTATATGACAAAGGACTGTTCTGGTATATGTTCAACACACCAAGACTAAGAACTGTTCTGGTATATGTTCAACACACCAAGACTAAGGACTGTTATAGAAGACTAAGGACTGTTCTGGTATATGTGCAACACACCAAGACTAAGGACTGTTCTGGTATATGACTAAGGACTGTTCTGGTATATGACTAAGGACTGTTCTGGTATATGTTCAACATACCAAGACTAAGGACTGTTCTGGTATATGTTCAACACACCAAGACTAAGGGCTGTTCTGGTATATGTTCAACACACCAAGACGAAGGGCTGTTCTGGTATATGTTCAACACACCAAGACGAAGGGCTGTTCTGGTATATGTTCAACACACCAAGACGAAGGACTGTTCTGGTATATGTTCAACACACCAAGACTAAGGGCTGTTCTGGTATATGTTCAACACACCAAGACTAAGGACTGTTCTGGTATATGTTCAACACATCAAGACGAAGGACTGTTCTGGTATATGTTCAACACACCAAGACTAAGGGCTGTTCTGGTATATGTTCAACACACCAAGACTAAGGGCTGTTCTGGTATATGTTCAACACACCAAGACTAAGGGCTGTTCTGGTATATGTTCAACACACCAAGACTAAGGGCTGTTCTGGTATATGTTCAACACACCAAGACGAAGGACTGTTCTGGTATATGTTCAACACACCAAGACTAAGGGCTGTTCTGGTATATGTTCAACACACCAAGACGAAGGGCTGTTCTGGTATATGACTAAGGACTGTTCTGGTATATGACTAAGGACTGTTCAACACACCAAGACTAAGGGCTGTTCTGGTATATGTTCAACACACCAAGACTAAGGACTGTTCTGGTATATGTTCAACACACCAAGACGTTCAACACACCAAAGGACTGTTCTGGTATATGTTCAACACACCAAGACTAAGGACTGTTCTGGTATATGTTCAACACACCAAGACTAAGGACTGTTCTGTATATATTCCAACACACCAAGTATATGTTCAACACACCAAGACTAAGGACTGTTCTGGTATATATGTTCACACAGGACTGGTATATGTTCAACACCAAGGACCAAGACTAAGGACTGTTCTGTTCTGGTATATGTTCAACACACCAAGACTAAGGACTGTTCTGGTATATGTTCAACACACCAACTAAGGACTGTTCTGGTATATGTTCAACACACCAAGACTAAGGACTGTTCTGGTATATGTTCAACACACCAAGACTAAGGACTGTTCTGGTATATGTTCAACACACCAAGACTAAGGACTGTTCTGGTATATGTTCAACACACCAAGACTAAGGGCTGTTCTGGTATATGTTCAACACACCAAGACTAAGGGCTGTTCTGGTATATGTTCAACACACCAAGACTAAGAAGGACTGTTCTGGTATATGTTCAACACACCAAGACTAAGGGCTGTTCTGGTATATGTTCAACACACCAAGACGAAGGGCTGTTCTGGTATATGACTAAGGACTGTTCATATGACACAGGGGCTGTTCTGGTATATGTTCAACACACCAAGACTAAGGACTGTTCAAGACGAAGGACTGTTCTGGTATATGTTCAACACACCAAGACTAAGGGCTGTTCTGGTATATGTTCAACACACCAAGACTAAGGGCTGTTCTGGTACTGTTCTGGTATATGTTATGTTCAACACATCAAGTTAAGGACTGTTCTGGTATATGTTCAACACACCAAGACTAAGGGCTGTTCTGGTATATGTTCAACACACCAAGACTAAGGACTGTTCTGGTATATGTTCAACACACCAAGACTAAGGACTGTTCTGGTATATGTTCAACACACCAAGACTAAGGGCTGTTCTGGTATAAGACTAAGGACTGTTCTGGTATATGACTAAGGACTGTTCTGGTATATGTTCAACACACCAAGACTAAGGGCTGTTCTGGTATATGTTCAACACAAGACCAAGACGAAGGGCTGTTCTGGTATATGTTCAACACACCAAGACTAAGGACTGTTCTGGTATATGACTAAGGACTGACTGTTCTGGTATAGTTCAACACACCAAGAAGGACTGTTCTGGTATATGTTCAACACACCAAGACGAAGGGCTGTTCTGGTATATGTTCAACACACCAAGACTAAGGGCTGTTCTGGTATATGTTCAACACACCAAGACGAAGGGCTGTTCTGGTATATGTTCAACACACCAAGACTAAGGACTGTTCTGGTATATGTTCAACACACCAAGACTAAGGGCTGTTCTGGTATATGTTCAACACACCAAGACTAAAGGACTGTTCTGGTATATGTTCAACACACCAAGACTAAGGACTGTTCTGGTATATGTTCAACACACCAAGACTAAGGGCTGTTCTGGTATATGTTCAACACACCAAGACTAAGGGCTGTTCTGGTATATGTTCAACACACCAAGACTAAGGGCTGTTCTGGTATATGTTCAACACACCAAGACTAAGGACTGTTCTGGTATATGACTAAGGACTGTTCTGGTATATGACGAAGGACTGTTCTGGTATATGTTCAACACACCAAGACGAAGGGCTGTTCTGGTATATGTTCAACACACCACGAACTGTTCTGGTATAGACTAAGGACTGTTCTGTTCAACACACCAAGACTAAGGACTGTTCTGGTATATGTTCAACACACCAAGACTAAGGGCTGTTCTGGTATATGTTCAACACACCAAGACTAAGGACTGTTCTGGTATATGTTCAACACACCAAGACTAAGGACTGTTCTGGTATATGTTCAACACACCAAGACGAAGGACTGTTCTGGTATATGTTCAACACACAAGACTAAGGGCTGTTCTGGTATAGTTCAACACACCAAGACTAAGGACTGTTCTGGTATATGTTCAACACACCAAGACTAAGGACTGTTCTGGTATATGTTCAACACACCAAGACTAAGGACTGTTCTGGTATATGTTCAACACACCAAGACGAAGGACTGTTCTGGTATATGTTCAACACACCAAGACTAAGGACTGTTCTGGTATATGTTGAAGGAGGCTGTTCTGGTAATGACTGTTCTGGTATATGACTAAGGACTGTTCTGGTATATGTTCAACACACCAAGACTAAGGACTGTTCTGGTATATGTTCAACACACCAAGACTAAGGACTGTTCTGGTATATGTTCAACACACCAAGACGAAGGACTGTTCTGGTATATGTTCAACACACCAAGACGAAGGACTGTTCTGGTATATGTTCAACAACACCAAGACTAAGGGCTGTTCTGGTATATGTTCAACACACCAAGACTAAGGACTGTTCTCAACACACCAAGACGAAGGACTGTTCTGGTATATGTTCAACACACCAAGACTAAGGACTGTTCTGGTATATGTTCAACACACCAAGACTAAGGACTGTTCTGGTATATGTTCAACACACAAGACAAGGACTGTTCTGGTATATGTTCAACACACCAAGGAAGGACTGTTCTGGTATATGACTAAGGACTGTTCTGGTATATGACTAAGGACTGTTCTGGTATATGTTCAACACACCAAGACGAAGGACTGTTCTGGTATATGTTCAACACACCAAGACTAAGGACTGTTCTGGTATATGTTCAACACACCAAGACGAAGGACTGTTCTGGTATATGTTCAACACACCAAGACAAGGACTGTTCTGGTATATGTTCAACACACCAAGACGAAGGACTGTTCTGGTATATGTTCAACACACCAAGACTAAGGACTGTTCTGGTATATGTTCAACACACCAAGACTAAGGACTGTTCTGGTATATGTTCAACACACCAAGACTAAGGACTGTTCTGGTATATGTTCAACACACCAAGACGAAGGACTGTTCTGGTATATGACTAAGGACTGTTCTGGTATATGACTAAGGACTGTTCAAGACTAAGGACTGTTCTGGTATATGTTCAACACACCAAGACTAAGGACTGTTCTGGTATATGTTCAACACACCAAGATATGTTCATCAGGACACACCAAAGACTAAGGACTGTTCAAGACTAAGGACTGTTCTGGTATATGTTCAACACACCAAGACTAAGGACTGTTCTGGTATATGTTCAACACACCAAGACTAAGGACTGTTCTGGTATATGTTCAACACACCAAGACGAAGGACTGTTCTGGTATATGTTCAACACACCAAGACTAAGGACTGTTCTGGTATATGTTCAACACACCAAGACGAAGTTCTACACAAGACTAAGACTGTTCTGGTATATGACTATATGACTAAGGACTGTTCTGGTATATGTTCAACACACCAAGACGAAGGACTGTTCTGGTATATGTTCAACACACCAAGACGAAGGACTGTTCTGGTATATGTTCAACACACCAAGACTAAGGACTGTTCTGGTATATGTTCAACACACCAAGACTAAGGACTGTTCTGGTATATGTTCAACACACCAAGACGAAGGACTGTTCTGGTATATGTTCAACACACCAAGACGAAGGACTGTTCTGGTATATGTTCAACACACCAAGACGAAGGACTGTTCTGGTATATGTTCAACACACCAAAGGACTGTTCTGGTATATGTTCAACACACCAAGACGAAGGACTGTTCTGGTATATGACAAGACGAAGGACTGTTCTGGTATATGTTCAACACACCAAGACGAAGGACTGTTCTGGTATATGTTCAACACACCAAGACGAAGGACTGTTCTGGTTCAACACACCAAGACTAAGGACTGTTCTGGTATATGTTCAACACACCAAGACTGTTCGAAGGACTGTTCTGGTATATGTTCAACACACCAAGACGAAGGACTGTTCTGGTATATGTTCAACACACCAAGACGAAGGACTGTTCTGGTATATGTTCAACACACCAAGACGAAGGACTGTTCTGGTATATGTTCAACACACCAAGACGAAGGACTGTTCTGGTATATGTTCAACACACCAAGACGAAGGACTGTTCTGGTATATCAACACACCAAGACTGTTCGAAGGACTGTTCTGGTTCAACACACCAAGACGAAGGGCTGTTCTGGTATATGTTCAACACACCAAGACGAAGGACTGTTCTGGTATATGTTCAACACACCAAGACGAAGGACTGTTCTGGTATATGACTAAGGCCTGTTCTGGTAAATGTTCAACACACCAAGACGAAGGACTGTTCTGGTATATGTTCAACACACCAAGACGAAGGACTGTTCTGGTATATGACTAAGGCCTGTTCTGGTATATGTTCAACACACCAAGACGAAGGACTGTTCTGGTATATGACTAAGGACTGTTCTGGTATATGACTAAGGACTGTTCTGGTATATGACTAAGGACTGTTCTGGTATATGACTAAGGGCTGTTCTGGTATATGTTCAACACACCAAGACTAAGGACTGTTCTGGTATATGTTCAACACACCAAGACTAAGGACTGTTCTGGTATAAGAATAAGGACTGTTCTGGTATATGACTAAGGCCTGTTCTGGTATATGTTCAACACACCAAGACTAAGAACTGTTCTGGTATATGTTCAACACACCAAGACTAAGGACTGTTCTGGTATAAGACTAAGGACTGTTCTGGTATATGACAAAGGACTGTTCTGGTATATGTTCAACACACCAAGACTAAGAACTGTTCTGGTATATGTTCAACACACCAAGACTAAGGACTGTTATAGAAGACTAAGGACTGTTCTGGTATATGTGCAACACACCAAGACTAAGGACTGTTCTGGTATATGATTAAGGACTGTTCTGGTATATGACTAAGGACTGTTCTGGTATATGACTAAGGACTGTTCTGGTATATGTTCAACATACCAAGACTAAGGACTGTTCTGGTATATGTTCAACATACCAAGACTAAGGACTGTTCTGGTATATGTTCAACATACCAAGACTAAGGACTGTTCTGGTATATGTTCAACATACCAAGACTAAGGACTGTTCTGGTATATGTTCAACATACCAAGACTAAGGACTGTTCTGGTATATGTTCAACATACCAATACTAAGGACTGTTCTGGTATATGACTAAGGACTGTTCTGGTATATGACTAAGGACTGTTCTGGTATATGTTCAACATACCAAGACTAAGGACTGTTCTGGTATATGTTCAACATACCAAGACTAAGGGCTGTTCTGGTATAAGACTATGGACTGTTCTGGTATTAGACTAAGGACTGTTCTGGTATATGTTCAACATACCAAGACTAAGGACTGTTCTGGTATCAGACTATGGATTGTTCTGGTATCAGACTATGGACTGTTCTGGTATCAGACTATGGACTGTTCTGGTATCAGACTATGGATTGTTCTGGTATCAGACTATGGATTGTTCTGGTATCAGACTATGGACTGTTCTGGTATCAGACTAAGGACTGTTCTGGTATCAGACTAAGGACTGTTCTGGTATCAGACTATGGATTGTTCTGGTATCAGACTAAGGACTGTTCTGGTATCAGACTAAGGACTGTTCTGGTATATGTTCAACACACCAAGACTAAAGACTGTTCTGGTATATGTTCAACACACCAAGACTAAAGACTGTTCTGGTATATGTTCAACATACCAAGACTAAGGACTGTTCTGGTATATGTTCAACACACCAAGACGAAGGACTGTTCTGGTATATGTTCAACACACCAAGACGAAGGGCTGTTCTGGTATATGTTCAACACACCAAGACGAAGGACTGTTCTGGTATATGTTCAACACACCAAGACGAAGGACTGTTCTGGTATATGACTAAGGCCTGTTCTGGTAAATGTTCAACACACCAAGACGAAGGACTGTTCTGGTAGATGTTCAACACACCAAGACGAAGGACTGTTCTGGTATATGACTAAGGCCTGTTCTGGTATATGTTCAACACACCAAGACGAAGGACTGTTCTGGTATATGACTAAGGACTGTTCTGGTATATGACTAAGGACTGTTCTGGTATATGACTAAGGACTGTTCTGGTATATGACTAAGGGCTGTTCTGGTATATGTTCAACACACCAAGACTAAGGACTGTTCTGGTATATGTTCAACACACCAAGACTAAGGACTGTTCTGGTATAAGACTAAGGACTGTTCTGGTATATGACTAAGGCCTGTTCTGGTATATGTTCAACACACCAAGACTAAGAACTGTTCTGGTATATGTTCAACACACCAAGACTAAGGACTGTTCTGGTATAAGACTAAGGACTGTTCTGGTATATGACAAAGGACTGTTCTGGTATATGTTCAACACACCAAGACTAAGAACTGTTCTGGTATATGTTCAACACACCAAGACTAAGGACTGTTATAGAAGACTAAGGACTGTTCTGGTATATGTGCAACACACCAAGACTAAGGACTGTTCTGGTATATGATTAAGGACTGTTCTGGTATATGACTAAGGACTGTTCTGGTATATGACTAAGGACTGTTCTGGTATATGTTCAACATACCAAGACTAAGGACTGTTCTGGTATATGTTCAACATACCAAGACTAAGGACTGTTCTGGTATATGTTCAACATACCAAGACTAAGGACTGTTCTGGTATATGTTCAACATACCAAGACTAAGGACTGTTCTGGTATATGTTCAACATACCAAGACTAAGGACTGTTCTGGTATATGTTCAACATACCAATACTAAGGACTGTTCTGGTATATGACTAAGGACTGTTCTGGTATATGACTAAGGACTGTTCTGGTATATGTTCAACATACCAAGACTAAGGACTGTTCTGGTATATGTTCAACATACCAAGACTAAGGGCTGTTCTGGTATAAGACTATGGACTGTTCTGGTATTAGACTAAGGACTGTTCTGGTATATGTTCAACATACCAAGACTAAGGACTGTTCTGGTATCAGACTATGGATTGTTCTGGTATCAGACTATGGACTGTTCTGGTATCAGACTATGGACTGTTCTGGTATCAGACTATGGATTGTTCTGGTATCAGACTATGGATTGTTCTGGTATCAGACTATGGACTGTTCTGGTATCAGACTAAGGACTGTTCTGGTATCAGACTAAGGACTGTTCTGGTATCAGACTATGGATTGTTCTGGTATCAGACTAAGGACTGTTCTGGTATCAGACTAAGGACTGTTCTGGTATATGTTCAACACACCAAGACTAAGGACTGTTCTGGTATATGTTCAACACACCAAGACTAAGGACTGTTCTGGTATATGTTCAACACACCAAGACTAAGGACTGTTCTGGTATAAGACTATGGACTGTTCTGGTATATGACTAAGGACTGTTCTGGTATATGTTCAACATACCAAGACTAAGGACTGTTCTGGTATAAGACTAAGGCCTGTTCTGGTATATGACTAAGGACTGTTCTGGTATAAGACTATGGACTGTTCTGGTATATGACTAAGGACTGTTCTGGTATATGACTAAGGACTGTTCTGGTATATGTTCAACATACCAAGACTAAGGACTGTTCTGGTATAAGACTAAGGACTGTTCTGGTATATGTTCAACACACCAAGACTAAGGACTGTTCTGGTATATGTTCAACACACCAAGACTAAGGACTGTTCTGGTATAAGACTATGGACTGTTCTGGTATATGACTAAGGACTGTTCTGGTATATGTTCAACATACCAAGACTAAGGACTGTTCTGGTATAAGACTAAGGCCTGTTCTGGTATATGACTAAGGACTGTTCTGGTATAAGACTATGGACTGTTCTGGTATATGACTAAGGACTGTTCTGGTATATGACTAAGGACTGTTCTGGTATATGTTCAACATACCAAGACTAAGGACTGTTCTGGTATAAGACTAAGGACTGTTCTGGTATATGACTAAGGCCTGTTCTGGTATATGTTCAACACACCAAGACTAAGGACTGTTCTGGTATAAGACTAAGGACTGTTCTGGTATATGACTAAGGACTGTTCTGGTATAAGACTAAGGACTGTTCTGGTATAAGACTAAGGACTGTTCAGACTATGGACTGTTCTGGTATCATACTATGGACTGTTCTGGTATATGTTCAACACACCATTGTTTCAGCAACAGTGAAGGTTTTAAAGGACATCCACTGTGCTCTTGATAAGAAGTTACATTGTGTTGTCTGTCTTTATTGATTTGTCGAAGGCATTTGATACCGTGCACCATGCTGTGTTAGTGCAAAGGTTAAAATGTTGTGGAATTACTGGTCATGCTCTAGATTGGTTTATAAATGACCTATCAAATCATACACAATGTGTAATGGCGGATGGTTGTAAATCTGAGTCCATAGAGTTGTGCTCAGGTGTTCCGCAAGGTTCTATTTTGGGCCCACTGTTGTTCATTGGTATATCACTGAGTTGTATATCAACAACATGTGGATCTTATTGGGGATCATGGGGATCTTATTGAAACAGCGGATGTTCATTTTTATGCAGATGATACTGTTCTTTATTCAAGTGGTAGTAGTTTATCTTTAGCTTTTGAAAATGCCCAAAGAGCAGTCCTTCGTCTGATACAACAGAATCTGTATGATTTAAAGCTGGTTCTAAATTTGCGTGAAAAACTAAATGCATGTTTTTTTCAAAAGCCAGGCATGTTACTAATCATGTCATTGCTACATTGGCTGGACATACTATAGAGCAAGTTAACGTGTACAAATATTTGGGTGTGTGGGCTGATGATAAGCTGAGCTTCACTGTTTATATAGAGAACTTGATAAGGAAGCTCAAGCTGAGAATAGGTTTTTATTATCAGCATAAGGCTTGTTTATCTTTTGAGGCCAGGAAGGAGCTGGTACGATGTACATTATTGGCAGTTTTAGATTTTAGTGATGTTATATACAGTGCGGCAAAAAAGTATTTAGTCAGCCACCAATTGTGCAAGTTCTCCCACTTAAAAAGATGAGAGAGGCCTGTAATTTTTATCATAGGTACACTTCAACTATGACAGACAAGTGGAGGACAGAGGAGCCTCTTAAAGAAGAAGTTACAGGTCTGTGAGAGCCAGAAATCTTGCTTGTTTGTAGGTTACCAAATACTTATTTTCCACCATAATTTGCAAATAAATTCATTAAAAATCCTACAATGTGATTTTCTGGATTTCTTTTCTAATTTTGTCTGTCATAGTTGAAGTGTACCTATGATGAAAATTACAGGCCTCTCATCTTTTAAGTGGGAGAACTTGCACAATTGGTGGCTGACTAAATACTTTTTTGCCCCACTGTATATGCAGGCCTCAACCACTACCCTGAGAGCACTTGATTCAGTGTATCATGCAGCCCTCAGGTTCATTACAAATCAGAAACGTCTAACACATCATTGTGATTTCTACAGCGCTGTTGGCTGGTTGTCATTGACCTTGCGTAGGCTTAAACTCTGGTATACACTGATTTATAAGGCCATGTTGGGTAAAATGCCACTTTATCTCTGTTCTTTTTTAATCAGGTCAGTAAATCAATATAAATTACGGTCCCGTTCTCATTTGTTTCTAACAGTACCAAAAATTACAATTAGAACAGGTCATGGTAGAAATAGTTTTAGTTACTCAGCTCCGTGGTCCTGGAATTCTCTCCTGTACATTTAAAAATTTGATGATCTAGTTTAAACACTTTGATTGATGTATATATCATAGAAGAGTGTAATTATTTTTAGGACAGCTGTTTTTTAGTCAAGACTTTCGTGTGTTTTAACGTAACATGTAATTGTTGTACTGTATGTGTGTCTATAGTTTTGTTTAATGTTGTGTTAGTGTATGTAAGTTGTTTTGTCTGAAACTTGTTGCCCCTGCTGCTATTGGACCAGGTCTCTCTTGGAAAAGAGATGTTATCTCAATGAGAAAGAACCTGTATAAATAAATGTTTTAAAAAAAAAGGAAAATTAAAGAAGGAGTGGTCTGATATATGGCCAAAATACCAAGACAAAGGACTGTTCTTAAAATGCCAAGCCACTTTAAAATCACTAAACTAGTCCAGCTGTTTATAATCACTAAACTAGTCCAGTTGTTTATAATCACTGTCATGCCCTAACCTTAGAGATCCTGTTTATGTCTCTATTATGGTTTGGTCAGGGTTTGAGTTGGGGTGGGTATTCTATATTCTATTATTTGTATTTCTATGTTTTGGCCGGGTAGGGTTCTCAATCAGGGACAGCTGTCTATCGTTGTCTCTGATTGGGAACCATACTTAGGCAGCCCTTTTTCCACCTGTCTTTGTGGGAAGTTGACTTTGTTTAGGGCACATAGCCTTTAGCGGCACGGGGTTTTTAACGGTGTTATTTGTTTTGTTGCCGTCATATTTTCTAATTGTACGCTCACCACGCTGCACCTTGGTCCTCCTCCTTCAACAGCCGTGACAATCACTACACTAGTCCAGTTGTTTCTAGTCACTAAACTAGTCCAGTTGTTTCTGATCACTACACTAGTCCAGTTGTTTCTAGTCACTACACTAGTCCAGTTGTTTCTAGTCACTACACTAGTCCAGTTGTTTCTAATCACTACACTAGTCCAGTTGTTTCTAGTCACTACACTAGTCCAGTTGTTTCTAGTCACTAAACTAGTCCAGTTGTTTCTAATCACGACACTAGTCCAGTTGTTTCTAATCACTACACTAGTCCAGTTGTTTCTAATCACTACACTAGTCCAGTTGTTTCTAGTCACTACACTAGTCCAGTTGTTTCTAGTCACTAAACTAGTCCAGTTGTTTCTAATCACTACACTAGTCCAGTTGTTTCTAGTCATTACACTAGTCCAGTTGTTTCTAATCACTACACTAGTCCAGTTGTTTCTAGTTACTACACTAGTCCAGTTGTTTCTAATCACTAAACTAGTCCAGTTGTTTCTAGTCACTAAACTAGTCCAGTTGTTTCTAATCACTAAACTAGTCCAGTTGTTTCTAGTCACTAAACTAGTCCAGTTGTTTCTAGTCACTAAACTAGTCCAGTTGTTTCTAATCACGACACTAGTCCAGTTGTTTCTAATCCCTACACTAGTCCAGTTGTTTCTAGTCACTACACTAGTCCAGTTGTTTCTAGTCACTACACTAGTCCAGTAGTTTCTAGTCACTACACTAGTCCAGTTGTTTCTAGTCACTACACTAGTCCAGTTGTTTCTAGTCACTACACTAGTCCAGTTGTTTCTAGTCACTACACTAGTCCAGTTGTTCATAGTCACGACACTAGTCCAGTTGTTTCTAATCATTACACTAGTCCAGTTGTTTCTAATCACTACACTAGTCCAGTTGTTTCTAATCACTACACTAGTCCAGTTGTTTCTAGTCACTACACTAGTCCAGTTGTTTCTAGTCACTACACTAGTCCAGTTGTTTCTAGTCACTACACTAGTCCAGTTGTTTCTAATCACGACACTAGTCCAGTTGTTTCTAGTCACTACACTAGTCCAGTTGTTTCTAGTCACGACACTAGTCCAGTTGTTTCTAGTCACTACACTAGTCCAGTTGTTGCTAGTCACTACACTAGTCCAGTAGTTTCTAGTCACTACACTAGTCCAGTTGTTTAGTTGACACTAGTCCAGTTGTTTCTAGTCACGACACTAGTCCAGTTGTTTCTAATCACGACACTAGTCCAGTTGTTTCTAGTCACTACACTAGTCCAGTTGTTTCTAGTCACTACACTAGTCCAGTTGTTTCTAGTCACTACACTAGTCCAGTTGTTTCTAGTCACTAGACTAGTCCAGTTGTTTCTAGTCACTACACTAGTCCAGTTGTTTCTAATCACGACACTAGTCCAGTTGTTTCTAGTCACTACACTAGTCCAGTTGTTTCTAGTCACTACACTAGTCCAGTTGTTTCTAGTCACTACACTAGTCCAGTTGTTTCTAGTCACTACACTAGTCCAGTTGTTTCTAGTCACTAGACTAGTCCAGTTGTTTCTAGTCACTACACTAGTCCAGTTGTTTCTAGTCACTACACTAGTCCAGTTGTTTCTAGTCACTACACTAGTCCAGTTGTTTCTAATCACTACACTAGTCCAGTTGTTTCTAGTCACTACACTAGTCCAGTTGTTTCTAGTCACTAAACTAGTCCAGTTGTTTCTGATCACTACACTAGTCCAGTTGTTTCTAGTCACTACACTAGTCCAGTTGTTTCTAGTCACTACACTAGTCCAGTTGTTTCTAGTCACTACACTAGTCCAGTTGTTTCTAATCACTACACTAGTCCAGTTGTTTCTAGTCACTACACTAGTCCAGTTGTTTCTAGTCACTAAACTAGTCCAGTTGTTTCTAATCACGACACTAGTCCAGTTGTTTCTAATCACTACACTAGTCCAGTTGTTTCTAATCACTACACTAGTCCAGTTGTTTCTAGTCACTACACTAGTCCAGTTGTTTCTAGTCACTAAACTAGTCCAGTTGTTTCTAATCACTACACTAGTCCAGTTGTTTCTAGTCATTACACTAGTCCAGTTGTTTCTAATCACTACACTAGTCCAGTTGTTTCTAGTTACTACACTAGTCCAGTTGTTTCTAATCACTAAACTAGTCCAGTTGTTTCTAGTCACTAAACTAGTCCAGTTGTTTCTAATCACTAAACTAGTCCAGTTGTTTCTAGTCACTAAACTAGTCCAGTTGTTTCTAGTCACTAAACTAGTCCAGTTGTTTCTAATCACGACACTAGTCCAGTTGTTTCTAATCCCTACACTAGTCCAGTTGTTTCTAGTCACTACACTAGTCCAGTTGTTTCTAGTCACTACACTAGTCCAGTAGTTTCTAGTCACTACACTAGTCCAGTTGTTTCTAGTCACTACACTAGTCCAGTTGTTTCTAGTCACTACACTAGTCCAGTTGTTTCTAGTCACTACACTAGTCCAGTTGTTTCTAGTCACTACACTAGTCCAGTTGTTCATAGTCACGACACTAGTCCAGTTGTTTCTAATCATTACACTAGTCCAGTTGTTTCTAATCACTACACTAGTCCAGTTGTTTCTAATCACTACACTAGTCCAGTTGTTTCTAGTCACTACACTAGTCCAGTTGTTTCTAGTCACTACACTAGTCCAGTTGTTTCTAGTCACTACACTAGTCCAGTTGTTTCTAATCACGACACTAGTCCAGTTGTTTCTAGTCACTACACTAGTCCAGTTGTTTCTAGTCACGACACTAGTCCAGTTGTTTCTAGTCACTACACTAGTCCAGTTGTTGCTAGTCACTACACTAGTCCAGTAGTTTCTAGTCACTACACTAGTCCAGTTGTTTAGTTGACACTAGTCCAGTTGTTTCTAGTCACGACACTAGTCCAGTTGTTTCTAATCACGACACTAGTCCAGTTGTTTCTAGTCACTACACTAGTCCAGTTGTTTCTAGTCACTACACTAGTCCAGTTGTTTCTAGTCACTAGACTAGTCCAGTTGTTTCTAGTCACTACACTAGTCCAGTTGTTTCTAATCACGACACTAGTCCAGTTGTTTCTAGTCACTACACTAGTCCAGTTGTTTCTAGTCACTACACTAGTCCAGTTGTTTCTAGTCACTACACTAGTCCAGTTGTTTCTAGTCACTACACTAGTCCAGTTGTTTAGTTGACACTAGTCCAGTTGTTTCTAATCACGACACTAGTCCAGTTGTTTCTAATCACGACACTAGTCCAGTTGTTTCTAGTCACTACACTAGTCCAGCTGTTTCTAGTCACTACACTAGTCCAGTTGTTTCTAGTCACTACACTAGTCCAGTTGTTTCTAGTCACTACACTAGTCCAGTTGTTTCTAGTCACTACACTAGTCCAGTTGTTTCTAGTCACTAGACTAGTCCAGTTGTTTCTAGTCACTACACTAGTCCAGTTGTTTCTAGTCACTACACTAGTCCAGTTGTTTCTAGTCACTACACTAGTCCAGTTGTTTCTAATCACTACACTAGTCCAGTTGTTTCTAGTCACTACACTAGTCCAGTTGTTTCTAGTCACTAAACTAGTCCAGTTGTTTCTAATCACGACACTAGTCCAGTTGTTTCTAATCACTACACTAGTCCAGTTGTTTCTAATCACTACACTAGTCCAGTTGTTTCTAGTCACTACACTAGTCCAGTTGTTTCTAGTCACTAAACTAGTCCAGTTGTTTCTAATCACTACACTAGTCCAGTTGTTTCTAGTCATTACACTAGTCCAGTTGTTTCTAATCATTACACTAGTCCAGTTGTTTCTAGTTACTACACTAGTCCAGTTGTTTCTAATCACTAAACTAGTCCAGTTGTTTCTAGTCACTAAACTAGTCCAGTTGTTTCTAATCACTAAACTAGTCCAGTTGTTTCTAGTCACTAAACTAGTCCAGTTGTTTCTAGTCACTAAACTAGTCCAGTTGTTTCTAATCACGACACTAGTCCAGTTGTTTCTAATCCCTACACTAGTCCAGTTGTTTCTAGTCACTACACTAGTCCAGTTTGTTTCTAGTCACTACACTAGTCCAGTAGTTTCTAGTCACTACACTAGTCCAGTTGTTTCTAGTCACTACACTAGTCCAGTTGTTTCTAGTCACTACACTAGTCCAGTTGTTTCTAGTCACTACACTAGTCCAGTTGTTTCTAGTCACTACACTAGTCCAGTTGTTCATAGTCACGACACTAGTCCAGTTGTTTCTAATCATTACACTAGTCCAGTTGTTTCTAATCACTACACTAGTCCAGTTGTTTCTAATCACTACACTAGTCCAGTTGTTTCTAGTCACTACACTAGTCCAGTTGTTTCTAGTCACTACACTAGTCCAGTTGTTTCTAATCACGACACTAGTCCAGTTGTTTCTAGTCACTACACTAGTCCAGTTGTTTCTAGTCACGACACTAGTCCAGTTGTTTCTAGTCACTACACTAGTCCAGTTGTTGCTAGTCACTACACTAGTCCAGTAGTTTCTAGTCACTACACTAGTCCAGTTGTTTAGTTGACACTAGTCCAGTTGTTTCTAGTCACGACACTAGTCCAGTTGTTTCTAATCACGACACTAGTCCAGTTGTTTCTAGTCACTACACTAGTCCAGTTGTTTCTAGTCACTACACTAGTCCAGTTGTTTCTAGTCACTACACTAGTCCAGTTGTTTCTAGTCACTAGACTAGTCCAGTTGTTTCTAGTCACTACACTAGTCCAGTTGTTTCTAATCACGACACTAGTCCAGTTGTTTCTAGTCACTACACTAGTCCAGTTGTTTCTAGTCACTACACTAGTACAGTTGTTTCTAGTCACTACACTAGTCCAGTTGTTTCTAGTCACTACACTAGTCCAGTTGTTTAGTTGACACTAGTCCAGTTGTTTCTAATCACGACACTAGTCCAGTTGTTTCTAATCACTACACTAGTCCAGTTGTTTCTAATCACTACACTAGTCCAGTTGTTTCTAATCACTACACTAGTCCAGTTGTTTCTAATCACTACACTAGTCCAGTTGTTTCTAATCACTACACTAGTCCAGTTGTTTCTAATCACTACACTAGTCCAGTTGTTTCTAATCACGACACTAGTCCAGTTGTTTCTAATCACGACACTAGTCCAGTTGTTTCTAGTCACTACACTAGTCCAGCTGTTTCTAGTCACTACACTAGTCCAGTTGTTTCTAGTCACTACACTAGTCCAGTTGTTTCTAGTCACTAGACTAGTCCAGTTGTTTCTAGTCACTACACTAGTCCAGTTGTTTCTAGTCACTACACTAGTCCAGTTGTTTCTAGTCACTACACTAGTCCAGTTGTTTCTAGTCACTACACTAGTCCAGTTGTTTCTAGTCACTACACTAGTCCAGTTGTTTCTAGTCACTACACTAGTCCAGTTGTTTCTAGTCACTACACTAGTCCAGTTGTTTCTAGTCACTACACTAGTCCAGTTGTTTCTAGTCACTACACTAGTCCAGTTGTTTCTAGTCACTACACTAGTCCAGTTGTTTCTAGTCACTACACTAGTGCTTCATGTGTTCTGTTTTTGTCTGTTTCATATTTTATGGTTTTGTTATAGTCTATTTATGTTTTTGTCTGTTTCATATTTTATGGTTTTGTTATAGTCTATTTATGTTTTTGTCTGTTTCATATTTTATGGTTTTGTTATAGTCTATTTATGTTTTTGTCTGTTTCATATTTTATGGTTTTGTTATAGTCTATTTATGTTTTTGTCTGTTTCATATTTTATGGTTTTGTTATAGTCTATTTATGTTTTTGTCTGTTTCATATTTTATGGTTTTGTTATAGTCTATTTATGTTTTTGTCTGTTTCATATTTTATGGTTTTGTTATAGTCTATTTATGTTTTTGTCTGTTTCATATTTTATGGTTTTGTTATAGTCTATTTATGTTTTTGTCTGTTTCATATTTTATGGTTTTGTTATAGTCTATTTATGTTTTTGTCTGTTTCATATTTTATGGTTTTGTTATAGTCTATTTATGTTTTTGTCTGTTTCATATTTTATGGTTTTGTTATAGTCTATTTATGTTTTTGTCTGTTTCATATTTTATGGTTTTGTTATAGTCTATTTATGTTTTTGTCTGTTTCATATTTTATGGTTTTGTTATAGTCTATTTATGTTTTTTTGATGGATGGATTATTGCAGTATTTTACCAGCATCCAAATGAGTTCAATAGGTCAGCTTGTCTTGTTGAGACCAGGACAACAGAATAGATCAGTGGGTTAGTGAGACAGATCAGTGGGTTAGTGAGACAGATCAGTGGGTTAGTGAGACAGATCAGTGGGTTAGTGAGACAGATCAGTGGGTTGGTGAGACAGATCAGTGGGTTAGTGAGACAGGTCAGTGGGTTAGTGATACATGTCAGTGGGTTAGTGATACATGTCAGTGGGTTAGTGAGACAGATCAGTGGGTTGGTGAGACAGATCAGTGGGTTAGTGAGACAGGTCAGTGGGTTAGTGATACATGTCAGTGGGTTAGTGAGACAGATCAGTGGGTTAGTGAGACAGATCAGTGGGTTAGTGAGACAGATCAGTGGGTTAGTGAGACAGGTCAGTGGGTTAGTGAGACAGATCAGTGGGTTAGTGAGACAGATCAGTGGGTTAGTGAGACAGATCAGTGGGTTAGTGAGACAGATCAGTGGGTTAGTGAGACAGATCAGTGGGTTAGTGAGACAGATCAGTGGGTTAGTGAGACAGATCAGTGGGTTGGTGAGACAGATCAGTGGGTTAGTGAGACAGGTCAGTGGGTTAGTGATACATGTCAGTGGGTTAGTGAGACAGATCAGTGGGTTGGTGAGACAGATCAGTGGGTTAGTGAGACAGGTCAGTGGGTTAGTGATACATGTCAGTGGGTTAGTGAGACAGATCAGTGGGTTAGTGAGACAGATCAGTGGGTTAGTGAGACAGATCAGTGGGTTAGTGAGACAGATCAGTGGGTTGGTGAGACAGATCAGTGGGTTGGTGAGACAGATCAGTGGGTTAGTGAGACAGATCAGTGGGTTGGTGAGACAGATCAGTGGGTTGGTGAGACAGATCAGTGGGTTAGTGAGACAGATCAGTGGGTTAGTGAGACAGATCAGTGGGTTAGTGAGACAGATCAGTGGGTTAGTGAGACAGATCAGTGGGTTGGTGAGACAGATCAGTGGGTTAGTGAGACAGGTCAGTGGGTTGGTGATACAGATCAGTGGGTTAGTGAGACAGATCAGTGGGTTAGTGAGACAGATCAGTGGGTTAGTGAGACAGATCAGTGGGTTAGTGAGACAGATCAGTGGGTTGGTGAGACAGATCAGTGGGTTGGTGAGACAGATCAGTGGGTTAGTGAGACAGATCAGTGGGTTAGTGAGACAGGTCAGTGGGTTAGTGATACAGATCAGTGGGTTAGTGAGACAGATCAGTGGGTTAGTGAGACAGATCAGTGGGTTAGTGAGACAGATCAGTGGGTTAGTGAGACAGATCAGTGGGTTAGTGAGACAGATCAGTGGGTTGGTGAGACAGATCAGTGGGTTAGTGAGACAGGTCAGTGGGTTGGTGATACAGATCAGTGGGTTAGTGAGACAGATCAGTGGGTTAGTGAGACAGATCAGTGGGTTAGTGAGACAGATCAGTGGGTTAGTGAGACAGATCAGTGGGTTAGTGAGACAGATCAGTGGGTTAGTGAGACAGATCAGTGGGTTAGTGAGACAGATCAGTGGGTTAGTGAGACAGGTCAGTGGGTTAGTGAGACAGATCAGTGGGTTAGTGAGACAGATCAGTGGGTTAGTGAGACAGATCAGTGGGTTAGTGAGACAGATCAGTGGGTTAGTGAGACAGATCAGTGGGTTAGTGAGACAGGTCAGTGGGTTAGTGAGACAGATCAGTGGGTTGGTGAGACAGATCAGTGGGTTAGTGAGACAGATCAGTGGGTTAGTGAGACAGATCAGTGGGTTAGTGAGACAGATCAGTGGGTTAGTGAGACAGATCAGTGGGTTGGTGAGACAGGTCAGTGGGTTAGTGAGACAGATCAGTGGGTTAGTGATACAGGTCAGTGGGTTAGTGAGACAGATCAGTAATAATCAACTTAAATAGAGGTTATTTGCGTTGTTTATTATGACATTAACAATGCTCTACATCAGACTTTATATAACTTATCAATGCTTATAAAACCACGAGTCCCAAATAATATTCCCTACGTAGTGCACTACTTTTGGCCCCCGTGGTCAAAAAGTATCACATCTATAAAGGGAGTAGGGTGCACTCTGGAACCCAGTATAGTGCCTTTAGGTTATTTTTGCTGCCAGTTGAAATGTACATGTAATAATATGGAAGCACTAAACAATGAAAGGCAATAAATAGGCCATAATGGCGAAATAATTACAATTTAGCAGCTAAACACTGGAGTGAGACGCGCAGAAAATGAATGTGCAGGTAGAGATACTGAGGTGCAAAGAAGCCAAAAATAAAAATAACAACAATGAGATGAGGTAGTCGGATGGGATATCATTGTTTAGTGTTTCCAAAATAAAAATAACAACAATGATATCCCATCCGACTACCTCATCTCATTGTTGTTATTTTTATTTTGGCTTCTTTGCACCTCAGTATCTCTACCTGCACATTCATTTTCTGCACGTCTCACTCCAGTGTTTAGCTGCTAAATTGTAATTATTTCGCTCCATTATGGCCTATTTATTGCCTTTACATCCCTAATCTTACCTCATTTGCACACACTGTATATAGACTTTTCTGTTGTGTTATTGACTGTATGTTTTGTTTTATTCCATGTGTAACTCTGCGTGGTTGTTTGTGTCAAACTCCTTTGCTTTATCTTGGCCAGGTCGCAGTTGTAAATGAGAACTTCTCAAGTTCTCAAGTGGCCTACCCGGTTAAATAAAGGTGAAATAAAATACATGTATAAAATATCATTCAGTCTTTGGCAGATGGTTGACTGGGAATGCATCCCAAAGGGCACCCTAATTCCCTAGTGCACTATATATACAGAATAGGGTTCGATTTGGAACACTACCCCTAGGACAAACAAAAGTAAAAGAACAAAATGGCTGTTGTTGCATCATGCTTATCTGTAGCCTGTAGACCCTCAATGTCTGTGTTTCTGAAGAGGAGATTAGATTAAATAGTACATGCTGCACGTTGGAAATGCTAAATTGATCAGGTTTGAAGAAGAAAAAAAGTAATAGTTTTCTTATTGATGGAAAAGTAGACCTTACTAACCATTCCCATATAACGCTTATAACATATAACACATGGCATTAAATATAACACATGTCATTCAATATAACACATGTCATTAAATATAACACATGTCATTAAATATAATACGTGTCATTAAATATAACACGTATCATTAAATATAACACATGTCATTAAATATAACACATGTCATTAAATATAACACGTGTCATTAAATATAACACGTGTCATTAAATATAACACATGTCATTAAATATAACACACGTCATTAAATATAACACGTGTCATTAAATATAACACGTGTCATTAAATATAACACATGTCATTAAATATAACACGTGTCATTCATTAAATATAACACATGTCATTAAATATAACACGTCATTAAATATAACACATGTCATTAAATATAACACGTCATTTAATATAACACATGTCATTCAATATAACACGTCATTAAATATAACACGTCATTAAATATAACACGTGTCATTAAATATAACACGTCATTAAATATAACACGTCATTAAATATAACACATGTCATTAAATATAACACGTGTCATTAAATATAACACGTGTCATTAAATATAACACATGTCATTTAATATAACACGTCATTAAATATAACACGTGTCATTAAATATAACACGTGTCATTAAATATAACACATGTCATTAAATATAACACATGTCATTAAATATAACACACGTCATTAAATATAACACGTGTCATTAAATATAACACGTGTCATTAAATATAACACGTGTCATTAAATATAACACGTGTCATTAAATATAACACGTGTCATTAAATATAACACGTGTCATTAAATATAACACATGTCATTAAATATAACACATGTCATTAAATATAACACGTGTCATTAAATATAACACATGTCATTAAATATAACACATGTCATTAAATATAACACATTAAATATAACACATGTCATTAAATATAACACATGTCATTAAATATAACACGTGTCATTAAATATAACACATGTCATTAAATATAACACGTCATTAAATATAACACACGTCATTAAATATAACACACGTCATTAAATATAACACGTGTCATTAAATATAACACGTGTCATTAAATATAACACGTGTCATTAAATATAACCCCTTGGACCATAAAGGAAAGAAGCCTTCAGGCATTATTGTGTTTTAATCCTCATTATTTTTTATTTATTTAAGGTATGTAATGTTGACGTTAAAAATCCACGGACGAACACAACGATTCATTGACTGATTAGTAGTAATTAACCAATTGAATGGCTCCAATCTGACCCAGAGAACCCATTTACATCACACTGTAAACCGGTTCTGTCATGTGATCAGTCAGCTGACCTCTGTACTGGCTCATAAAAAACAAGGCAGTCATCGGGCCATTCGTCTGTGTTTGTTTGTTGTTCAGCAGTTTTAGGGTGTTAGACCCGAAGGTTGCTCTCTCGATTCAGCAGCACTCGAGTTTGTCACTTATCGATTCTATTTATTGCAGCGCAGTAGACTTTTATAAAGAGGGAAACAAAGCTGTCATCACAGCGCTTCCTGTTTTTTTTTATTACATCGGTGTCGCAACCAAACAGAACACAACAGCTGCGAATGCAAACGTGGTTATTGCGTGATAGCTGACTAGTTAACTAAGCAACTAGAGGTTTTAGAAAAAAAGCTATTTGGATGGTTTATTTTTGTAATTTATTTTTCAACTATTGGACTGAAACATTGTTTTGAATCCCTTTCGGCGAGCTGACTTCGCTGTTGAGCAGAACAATGCGCTTCGCACCTATCCCCTGCGCCGCGGGTTTGCTGTGTTGTGTTCTGGTGTTGTGCTCCGTACGGTTGGGGACCTCGTTCCCCGTGCAGGACGAGGGGAAACCGGGAATAACGTTTCTGGAAGAGGTCGGGCGTCTCCGGGTCGGGTTCAACTGGCGGAACTGACCTGTCCGGTGTGCAAAGTCCTCTTCACCATCCTGATGTCGCTCTGCTGGTAAGATGGAGCCCTATTCACTATATAGTGCACTACTTTAGACCAGAGCCCTATGGCACGCTATTCTATATAGTGCACTACTTAGACCAGAGCCCTATGGCACCCTATTCCCTATATGGCCCTTGCACCCTATTCTCTCAATGCAATCTTAGGGCTCTTGAACTAATAACCTGCGCTAACACGATTAGTACACTGTAAACGCCTGGAGCGATTGGTGCATGTAGGGCAGGAGAACGACTGCAGGGAGAACGACGGCAGGGAGAACGACTGCAGGGAGAACGACGGCAGGGAGAACGACGGCAGGGGGAACGACGGCAGGGGAGGACTGCAGGGGGGAGGACTGCAGGGGGAGGACTGCAGGGGGAAGGACTGCAGGGGGAAGGACTGCAGGGGAAGGACTGCAGGGGGAAGGACTCAGGAGGAAGGACTGCAGGGGAAGGACTGCAGGAGGAAGGACTGGAGGGAAGGACTGGAGGGGAAGGACTGCAGGGGAAGGACTGCAGGGGGAAGGACTGGAGGGAGAAGGACTGCAGGGGAAGGACTGCAGGGGAAGGACTGCAGGGGGAAGGACTGCAGGGGGAAGGACTGCAGGGGGAAGGACGGCAGGGGGAAGGACGGCAGGGGGAAGGACGGCAGGGGGAAGGACGGCAGGGGGAAGGACGGGAGGGGGAAGGACTGCATGTCGGTACTAGCACGTGGGGCAGGGAGGGAGAACCTAAAACCTGTAGGATGGGGATGTCCAATGCTTTCCCTGCGAGTTCCAGACCAGTTTCTCTGTTCTACATTCACTGCATCCATCTGCAGTTGGTCCCTGATCTAAAAGGGAAGGAACAACATCTGCAGAACTGACTTTTCACTGAGTTCAAACAAAGCAGTGTGCCAAGGAAGCTGTCTTCATAAAACCATGACTCAGTTGAGACGCGTTCCAGAAGTCACAAGGGTCTTGGCATTTACAGCTGATCACGTGACTTAGTGCAGCTGATCACGTGACTTAGTGCAGCACCTAGCCTTGACCCGGTTCTGTGAACTAAAACGGTTTATCTATGTGACCTTGAGTTGGCAGAGCTTTATCAAACTGGCAATGCCAATGGGCAAGCAATATTGGCCTACCAAGCAAAAAGACAGTAACTAACACATTTTTGACCAAATGAGCAATGTAATTTTTTTTTACTACATTTCAATATGCCTAATCATGTGGACAAGTATCCTGCCTCTATTGTGTTTAGGAGACAATGGGGGTCATGTTAGCCAGTAACTGGATAAAGTTACTGTGAAACCAAAGGTAAATTAAAAGCCATTTTTCTCAGTTCCACTCTGAGCAGTTACTGCCTTGGTGCTTGGTCGGGCAGAATAGATGGGTTGGTTGTTGAGCAACACAACTGATACAGGGGCTAGATGGGGTTAAACAGACAGGGTTGGTGGTTTAGCAACACAACTGATACAGGGGCTAGATGGGGTTAAACAGACAGGGTTGGTTGTTGAGCAACACAACTGATACAGGGGCTAGATGAGGTTAAACAGACAGGGTTGGTTGTTGAGCAACACAACTGATACAGGGGCTAGATGAGGTTAAACAGGGTTGGTTGTTGAGCAACACAACTGATACAGGGGCTAGATGAGGTTAAACAGGGGTGGTGGTTTAGCAACACAACTGATACAGGGGCTAGATGAGGTTATTCAGACAGGGTTGGTGGTTTAGCAACACAACTGATACGGGGACTAGATGAGTGTTAAACAGACAGGGTTGGTTTAGCAACACCTGATACAGGGGCTAGATGAGGTTAAACAGGGTTGGTTGTTGAGCAACACAACTGATACGGGGACTAGATGAGGTTAAACAGACGGTTGGTTTAGTAACAACTGATACAGGGGCTAGATGAGGTTAAACAGACAGGGTTGGTTTAGCAACACAACTGATACAGGGGCTAGATGAGGTTAAACAGTTGGGCTAGATGAGGTTAAACAGACAGGGTTGGTGGTTTAGCAACACAACTGATACAGGGGCTAGATGAGGTTAAACAGACAGGGTTGGTTTAGCAACACAACTGATACAGGGGCTAGATGAGGTTAAACAGACAGGGTTGGTTTAGCAACACAACTGATACAGGGGCTAGATGAGGTTATTCAGACAGGGTTGGTTTAGTAACACAACTGATACAGGGGCTAGATGTGGTTAAACAGACAGGGTTGGTGGTTTAGCAACACAACTGATACAGGGGCTAGATGGGGTTAAACAGACAGGGTTGGTGGTTTAGCAACACAACTGATACAGGGGCTAGATGGGGTTAAACAGACAGGGTTGGTGGTTTAGCAACACAACTGATACAGGGGCTAGATGAGGTTATTCAGACAGGGTTTGGATGTTCCACGATACTTCATCCTAGTAGCAAGCACTCCAGGCCTGTTCATCTGTCTGTCAACCATCTAAGGTAGCTGGAAATGACGAGCAACAAAGATCACACTTTAAAAGGACAACTGAAAGTAACACAGATTAGAGGCCTGACGAGAAGACTGCTCTGTGTGGTTTTGGCCTGGTGGTGAGTGAACGTCACTGAGGCTAACGGTGTTCTTTTGGTTGACACTGCAGATAGTCAGATCTCAACGTCTGCATCATCCCCATAACAACCTAAGAAGGGTTGTCATAGGGTAACGTTTCCCGGTCTGCTTAGACACCAATGGAGATGGCAG
>NW_027038801.1:0-7500 GCF_034236695.1 Oncorhynchus nerka
CCTACTACCACTGCTCTGCTACCACTGCTCTGCTACCACTGCCCTGCTACCACTGCCCTACTACCACTGCTCTACTACCACTGCCCTACTACCACTGCTCTGCTACCACTGCTCTACTACCACTGCCCTACTACCACTGCCCTGCTACCACTGCCCTGCTACCACTGCTCTACTACCACTGCCTGCTACCACTGCTACTACCACTGCTGTGCTACCACTGCCCTGCTACCACCACTGCTCTGCTACCACTGCCCTACCACTGCCTACTACCACTGCCCTGCTACCACTGCTCTACTACCACTGCCCTGCTACCACTGCTCTACTACCACTGCCCTACTACCACTGCTCTACTACCACTGCTCTGCTACCACTGCTCTACTACCACTGCCCTACTACCACTGCCCTGCTACCACTGCCCTGCTACCACTGCCCTACTACCACTGCCCTACTACCACTGCCCTACTACCACTGCCCTGCTACCACTGCTCTACTACCACTGCCCTACTACCACTGCCCTGCTACCACTGCCCTACTACCACTGCTCTACTACCACTGCCCTACTACCACTGCCCTGCTACCACTGCTCTGCTACCACTGCTCTACTACCACTGCCCTGGCCACTACCACTGCTCTGCTACCACTGCTCTACTACCACTGCCCTACTACCACTGCTACCACTGCCCTACTACCACTGCCCTGCTACCACTGCCCTACTACCACTGCTCTGCTACCACTGCTCTGCTACCACTGCTCTACTACCACTGCCCTGCTACCACTGCTCTACTACCACTGCCCTACTACCACTGCTCTACTACCACTGCTCTGCTACCACTGCTCTACTACCACTGCCCTACTACCACTGCCCTGCTACCACTGCTACCACTGCTCTACTACCACTGCTCTACTACCACTGCCCTACTACCACTGCTCTACTACCACTGCCCTACTACCACTGCCCTGCTACCACTGCTCTACTACCACTGCTCTACTACCACTGCCCTGCTACCACTGCCCTACTACCACTGCCCTACTACCACTGCTGTGCTACCACTGCCCTACTACCACTGCCCTACTACCACTGCTCTACTACCACTGCCCTGCTACCACTGCCCTGCTACCACTGCCCTGCTACCACTGCCCTACTACCACTGCTCTACTACCACTGCCCTGCTACCACTGCCCTGCTACCACTGCTCTACTACCACTGCTCTACTACCACTGCTCTACTACCACTGCCCTACTACCACTGCTCTACTACCACTGCCCTACTACCACTGCTCTGCTACCACTGCCCTGCTACCACTGCCCTACTACCACTGCTCTACTACCACTGCCCTACTACCACTGCCGTGCTACCACTGCTCTACTACCACTGCCCTGCTACCACTGCCCTGCTACCACTGCCCTGCTACCACTGCCCTGCTACCACTGCTCTACTACCACTGCTCTGCTACCACTGCTCTGCTACCACTGCTCTACTACCACTGCCCTGCTACCACTGCTCTGCTACCACTGCTCTGCTACCACTGCTCTACTACCACTGCTCTGCTACCACTGCTCTACTACCACTGCCCTACTACCACTGCCCTACTACCACTGCTCTGCTACCACTGCCCTACTACCACTGCCCTACTACCACTGCTGTGCTACCACTGCTCTACTACCACTGCCCTACTACCACTGCCCTGCTACCACTGCTCTACTACCACTGCCCTGCTACCACTGCCCTACTACCACTGCCCTACTACCACTGCTGTGCTACCACTGCCCTACTACCACTGCCCTACTACCACTGCTCTACTACCACTGCCCTGCTACCACTGCCCTGCTACCACTGCCCTGCTACCACTGCCCTGCTACCACTGCCCTACTACCACTGCCCTGCTACCACTGCCCTGCTACCACTGCTCTACTACCACTGCTCTACTTCCACTGCTCTACTACCACTGCCCTGCTACCACTGCCCTACTACCACTGCTCTACTACCACTGCCCTACTACCACTGCTCTGCTACCACTGCCCTGCTACCACTGCCCTGCTACCACTGCCCTACTACCACTGCTCTACTACCACTGCCCTACTACCACTGCTGTGCTACCACTGCTCTACTACCACTGCCCTGCTACCACTGCCCTGCTACCACTGCCCTGCTACCACTGCCCTACTACCACTGCTCTACTACCACTGCCCTGCTACCACTGCCCTGCTACCACTGCTCTACTACCACTGCTCTACTACCACTGCCCTGCTACCACTGCCCTGCTACCACTGCCCTACTACCACTGCTCTGCTACCACTGCCCTGCTACCACTGCCCTACTACCACTGCCCTACTACCACTGCCCTGCTACCACTGCCCTGCTACCACTGCCCTACTACCACTGCTCTGCTACCACTGCCCTGCTACGACTGCCCTACTACCACTGCCCTACTACCACTGCTCTACTACCACTGCCCTACTACCACTGCTCTACTACCACTGCCCTACTACCACTGCTGTGCTACCACTGCTCTACTACCAATGCTCTACTACCACTGCTCTGCTACCACTGCCCTGCTACCACTGCCCTACTACCACTGCTCTACTACCACTGCTCTACTACCACTGCCCTGCTACCACTGCCCTACTACCACTGCTCTGCTACCACTGCCCTACTACCACTGCTCTGCTACCACTGCTCTACTACCACTGCTCTACTACCACTGCCCTACTACCACTGCCCTGCTACCACTGCCCTACTACCACTGCCCTACTACCACTGCCCTACTACCACTGCTCTACTAACACTGCTCTACTACCACTGCCCTACTACCACTGCCCTACTACCACTGCTCTACTACCACTGCTCTACTACCACTGCTCTACCACTGCCCTACTACCACTGCCCTGCTACCACTGCTCTACTACCACTGCTCTACTACCACTGCTGTGCTACCACTGCCCTGCTACCACTGCTCTACCTGCTCTACTACCACTGCTCTACTACCACTGCTCTACTACCACTGCCCTGCTACCACTGCTCTACTACCACTGCTCTACTACCACTGCTGTGCTACCACTGCCCTGCTACCACTGCTCTACTACCACTGCTCTACTACCACTGCCCTACTACCACTGCCCTACTACCACTGCCCTACTACCACTGCCCTGCTACCACTGCGCTACTACCACTGCCCTGCTACCACTGCTCTACTACCACTGCTCTACTACCTACCACTGCTCTACTACCACTGCGCTACTACCACTGCCCTGCTACCACTGCTCTACTACCACTGCTCTACTACCACTGCTCTACTACCTACCACTGCTCTACTACCACTGCCCTGCTACCACTGCTCTACTACCACTGCTCTACTACCACTGCCCTGCTACCACTGCTCTGCTACCACTGCTCTACTACCACTGCCCTGCTACCACTGCTCTACTACCACTGCCCTGCTACCACTGCCCTACTACCACTGCCCTACTACCACTGCTCTGCTACCACTGCTCTACTACCACTGCCCTGCTACCACTGCTCTACTACCACTGCCCTACTACCACTGCTCTGCTACCACTGCTCTACTACCACTGCCCTGCTACCACTGCTCTACTACCACTGCCCTACTACCACTGCTCTACTACCACTGCCCTACTACCACTGCCCTGCTACCACTGCTCTACTACCACTGCTCTACTACCACTGCCCTACTACCACTGCCGTGCTACCACTGTCCTACTACCACTGCCCTACTACCACTGCTCTACTACCACTGCCCTGCTACCACTGCCCTGCTACCACTGCCCTGCTACCACTGCCCTGCTACCACTGCCCTACTACCACTGCTCTACTACCACTGCCCTGCTACCACTGCCCTGCTACCACTGCTCTACTACCACTGCTCTACTACCACTGCTCTACTACCACTGCCCTGCTACCACTGCCCTACTACCACTGCTCTACTACCACTGCCCTACTACCACTGCTCTGCTACCACTGCCCTGCTGCCACTGCCCTGCTACCACTGCCCTACTACCACTGCTCTACTACCACTGCCCTACTACCACTGCTGTGCTACCACTGCTCTACTACCACTGCCCTGCTACCACTGCCCTGCTACCACTGCCCTGCTACCACTGCCCTGCTACCACTGCTCTACTACCACTGCTCTGCTACCACTGCTCTGCTACCACTGCTCTACTACCACTGCCCTGCTACCACTGCTCTACTACCACTGCCCTACTACCACTGCTCTACTACCACTGCTCTGCTACCACTGCTCTACTACCACTGCCCTACTACCACTGCCCTGCTACCACTGCTCTGCTACCACTGCCCTACTACCACTGCCCTACTACCACTGCCCTACTACCACTGCTGTGCTACCACTGCTCTACTACCACTGCCCTACTACCACTGCCCTGCTACCACTGCCCTACTACCACTGCTCTACTACCACTGCCCTACTACCACTGCCCTGCTACCACTGCTCTGCTACCACTGCTCTACTACCACTGCCCTGCTACCACTGCTCTACTACCACTGCCATGCTACCACTGCCCTGCTACCACTGCCCTGCTACCACTGCCCTACTACCACTGCTCTGCTACCACTGCTCTGCTACCACTGCTCTACTACCACTGCCCTGCTACCACTGCTCTACTACCACTGCCCTACTACCACTGCTCTACTACCACTGCTCTGCTACCACTGCTCTACTACCACTGCCCTACTACCACTGCCCTGCTACCACTGCTCTGCTACCACTGCTCTACTACCACTGCCCTACTACCACTGCTGTGCTACCACTGCTCTACTACCACTGCCCTGCTACCACTGCTCTACTACCACTGCTCTACTACCACTGCCCTGCTACCACTGCCCTACTACCACTGCCCTACTACCACTGCTGTGCTACCACTGCCCTACTACCACTGCCCTACTACCACTGCTCTACTACCACTGCCCTGCTACCACTGCCCTGCTACCACTGCCCTGCTACCACTGCCCTACTACCACTGCTCTACTACCACTGCCCTGCTACCACTGCTGTGCTACCACTGCTCTACTACCACTGCTCTACTACCACTGCTCTACTACCACTGCCCTACTACCACTGCTCTACTACCACTGCCCTACTACCACTGCTCTGCTACCACTGCCCTGCTACCACTGCCCTGCTACCACTGCCCTACTACCACTGCTCTACTACCACTGCCCTACTACCACTGCCGTGCTACCACTGCTCTACTACCACTGCCCTGCTACCACTGCCCTGCTACCACTGCCCTGCTACCACTGCTCTACTACCACTGCTCTGCTACCACTGCTCTGCTACCACTGCTCTACTACCACTGCCCTGCTACCACTGCTCTGCTACCACTGCTCTGCTACCACTGCTCTACTACCACTGCTCTGCTACCACTGCTCTACTACCACTGCCCTACTACCACTGCCCTACTACCACTGCTCTGCTACCACTGCCCTACTACCACTGCCCTACTACCACTGCTGTGCTACCACTGCTCTACTACCACTGCCCTACTACCACTGCCCTGCTACCACTGCTCTACTACCACTGCCCTGCTACCACTGCCCTACTACCACTGCCCTACTACCACTGCTGTGCTACCACTGCCCTACTACCACTGCCCTACTACCACTGCTCTACTACCACTGCCCTGCTACCACTGCCCTGCTACCACTGCCCTACTACCACTGCCCTGCTACCACTGCCCTACTACCACTGCCCTGCTACCACTGCCCTGCTACCACTGCTCTACTACCACTGCTCTACTTCCACTGCTCTACTACCACTGCCCTGCTACCACTGCCCTACTACCACTGCTCTACTACCACTGCCCTACTACCACTGCTCTGCTACCACTGCCCTGCTACCACTGCCCTGCTACCACTGCCCTACTACCACTGCTCTACTACCACTGCCCTACTACCACTGCTGTGCTACCACTGCTCTACTACCACTGCCCTGCTACCACTGCCCTGCTACCACTGCCCTGCTACCACTGCCCTACTACCACTGCTCTACTACCACTGCCCTGCTACCACTGCCCTGCTACCACTGCTCTACTACCACTGCTCTACTACCACTGCCCTGCTACCACTGCCCTGCTACCACTGCCCTACTACCACTGCCCTGCTACCACTGCCCTGCTACCACTGCCCTACTACCACTGCCCTACTACCACTGCCCTGCTACCACTGCCCTACTACCACTGCCCTACTACCACTGCTCTGCTACCACTGCCCTACTACCACTGCCCTACTACCACTGCCCTACTACCACTGCTCTACTACCACTGCCCTACTACCACTGCTCTACTACCACTGCCCTACTACCACTGCCCTGCTACCACTGCTCTACTACCAATGCTCTACTACCACTGCTCTGCTACCACTGCCCTGCTACCACTGCTACTACCACTGCTCTACTACCACTGCTCTACTACCACTGCCCTGCTACCACTGCCCTACTACCACTGCTCTGCTACCACTGCCCTACTACCACTGCTCTGCTACCACTGCTCTACTACCACTGCTCTACTACCACTGCCCTACTACCACTGCCCTGCTACCACTGCCCTACTACCACTGCCCTACTACCACTGCCCTACTACCACTGCTCTACTAACACTGCTCTACTACCACTGCCCTACTACCACTGCCCTACTACCACTGCTCTACTACCACTGCTCTACTACCACTGCTCTACTACCACTGCCCTGCTACCACTGCTCTACTACCACTGCTCTACTACCACTGCTGTGCTACCACTGCCTTGCTACCACTGCTCTACCTGCTCTACTACCACTGCTCTACTACCACTGCTCTACTACCACTGCCCTGCTACCACTGCTCTACTACCACTGCTCTACTACCACTGCTGTGCTACCACTGCCCTGCTACCACTGCTCTACTACCACTGCTCTACTACCACTGCCCTACTACCACTGCCCTACTACCACTGCCCTACTACCACTGCCCTGCTACCACTGCGCTACTACCACTGCCCTGCTACCACTGCTCTACTACCACTGCTCTACTACCTACCACTGCTCTACTACCACTGCGCTACTACCACTGCCCTGCTACCACTGCTCTACTACCACTGCTCTACTACCTACCACTGCTCTACTACCACTGCTCTGCTACCACTGCGCTACTACCACTGCTCTGCTACCACTGCCCTGCTACCACTGCTCTACTACCACTGCTCTACTACCACTGCTCTACTACCACTGTGGGAACTATTTCATGGACTGATTAGTGGGGAGTGGGAACTATTTCATGGACTGATTCGTGGGGAGTGGGAACTATTTCATGGACTGATTAGTGGGGAGTGGGAACCATTTCATGGACTGATTAGTGGGGAGTGGGAACCATTTCATGGACTGATTAGTGGGGAGTGGGAACCATTTCATGGACTGATTAGTGGGGAGTGGGAACCATTTCATGGACTGATTAGTGGGGAGTGGGAACCATTTCATGGACTGATTAGT